>NW_028240726.1:0-120000 GCF_964263255.1 Lissotriton vulgaris
ATTAGCATGTTTAAAGTGATTTTCATGCTTCCAGGGGCTCGGGAAGTGAAATAAATACCATTTGGAGGCATTTAATGTTCGAGCAAAATTGGCTGATTTTAGACAAAAAAGATAACACCCCCCCATTACGTCATGCTTCAGAAATGTGGAAAATGGTCCGTTTTCAAATGTTTTATTTTTGAACGTCAGTTCACATTTGTAGGTGGATCATCAGTGTTAGAGCTAAAATTAGCATGTTTAAAGTGATTTTCATGCTTCCAGGGGCCCAAAACACAAGATTTATGGAATGGTTAAAAGTGCATGAAAATGGCCAATTTACTCACTCTGAGTTCTCAAAAAGGGTTTCTTCAGCCCGGGAAGTTAATTAAATACCATTTGGAGGCATTTAATGTTCGAGCAAAAACGGCTGATTTTCGACAAAAGAGATAACACCCCCCCATTACGTCATGCTTCAGAAATGTGGAAAATGGTCCGTTTTCAAATGTTTTATTTTTGAACGTCAGTTCACATTTGTAGGTGGATCATCAGTGTTAGAGCTAAAATTAGCATGTTTAAAGTGATTTTCATGCTTCCAGGGGCTCGGGAAGTGAAATAAATACCATTTGGAAGCATTTAATGTTCGAGCAAAAACGGCTGATTTTCGACAAAAGAGATAACACCCCCCCATTACGTCATGCTTCAGAAATGTGGAAAATGGTCCGTTTTCAAATGTTTTATTTTTGAACGTCAGTTCACATTTGTAGGTGGATCATCAGTGTTAGAGCTAAAATTAGCATGTTTAAAGTGATTTTCATGCTTCCAGGGGCTCGGGAAATTAATTAAATACCATTTGGAGGCATTTAATGTTCGAGCAAAAACGGCTGATTTTCGACAAAAGAGATAACACCCCCCCATTACGTCATGCTTCAGAAATGTGGAAAATGGTCCGTTTTCAAATGTTTTATTTTTGAACGTCAGTTCACATTTGTAGGTGGATCATCAGTGTTAGAGCTAAAATTAGCATGTTTAAAGTGATTTTCATGCTTCCAGGGGCCCAAAACACAAGATTTATGGAATGGTTAAAAGTGCATGAAAATGGCCAATTTACTCACTCTGAGTTCTCAAAAAGGGTTTCTTCACCCCGGGAAGTTAATTAAATACCATTTGGAGGCATTTAATGTTCGAGCAAAAACGGCTGATTTTCGACAAAAGAGATAACACCCCCCCATTACGTCATGCTTCAGAAATGTGGAAAATGGTCCGTTTTCAAATGTTTTATTTTTGAACGTCAGTTCACATTTGTAGGTGGATCATCAGTGTTAGAGCTAAAATTAGCATGTTTAAAGTGATTTTCATGCTTCCAGGGGCTCGGGAAGTTAATTAAATACCATTTGGAGGCATTTAATGTTCGAGCAAAAACGGCTGATTTTCGACAAAAGAGATAACACCCCCCCATTACGTCATGCTTCAGAAATGTGGAAAATGGTCCGTTTTCAAATGTTTTATTTTTGAACGTCAGTTCACATTTGTAGGTGGATCATCAGTGTTAGAGCTAAAATTAGCATGTTTAAAGTGATTTTCATGCTTCCAGGGGCCCAAAACACAAGATTTATGGAATGGTTAAAAGTGCATGAAAATGGCCAATTTACTCACTCTAAATTCTCAAAAAGGGTTTCTTCACCCCGGGAAGTTAATTAAATACCATTTGGAGGCATTTAATGTTCGAGCAAAAACGGCTGATTTTCGACAAAAGAGATAACACCCCCCCATTACGTCATGCTTCAGAAATGTGGAAAATGGTCCGTTTTCAAATGTTTTATTTTTGAACGTCAGTTCACATTTGTAGGTGGATCATCAGTGTTAGAGCTAAAATTAGCATGTTTAAAGTGATTTTCATGCTTCCAGGGGCTCGGGAAGTGAAATATATACCATTTGGAAGCATTTAATGTTCGAGCAAAAACGGCTGATTTTCGACAAAAGAGATAACACCCCCCCATTACGTCATGCTTCAGAAATGTGGAAAATGGTCCGTTTTCAAATGTTTTATTTTTGAACGTCAGTTCACATTTGTAGGTGGATCATCAGTGTTAGAGCTAAAATTAGCATGTTTAAAGTGATTTTCATGCTTCCAGGGGCTCGGGAAATTAATTAAATACCATTTGGAGGCATTTAATGTTCGAGCAAAAACGGCTGATTTTCGACAAAAGAGATAACACCCCCCCATTACGTCATGCTTCAGAAATGTGGAAAATGGTCCGTTTTCAAATGTTTTATTTTTGAACGTCAGTTCACATTTGTAGGTGGATCATCAGTGTTAGAGCTAAAATTAGCATGTTTAAAGTGATTTTCATGCTTCCAGGGGCCCAAAACACAAGATTTATGGAATGGTTAAAAGTGCATGAAAATGGCCAATTTACTCACTCTGAGTTCTCAAAAAGGGTTTCTTCACCCCGGGAAGTTAATTAAATACCATTTGGAGGCATTTAATGTTTGAGCAAAAACGGCTGATTTTCGACAAAAGAGATAACACCCCCCCATTACGTCATGCTTCAGAAATGTGGAAAATGGTCCGTTTTCAAATGTTTTATTTTTGAACGTCAGTTCACATTTGTAGGTGGATCATCAGTGTTAGAGACAAAATTAGCATGTTTAAAGTGATTTTCATGCTTCCAGGGGCTCGGGAAGTTAATTAAATACCATTTGGAGGCATTTAATGTTCGAGCAAAAACGGCTGATTTTCGACAAAAGAGATAACACCCCCCCATTACGTCATGCTTCAGAAATGTGGAAAATGGTCCCTTTTCAAATGTTTCATTTTTGAACGTCAGTTCACATTTGTAGGTGGATTATCAGTGTTAGAGCTAAAATTAGCATGTTTAAAGTGATTTTCATGCTTCCAGGGGCCCAAAACACAAGATTTATGGAATGGTTAAAAGTGCATGAAAATGGCCAATTTACTCACTCTGAGTTCTCAAAAAGGGTTTCTTCACCCCGGGAAGTTAATTAAATACCATTTGGAGGCATTTAATGTTCGAGCAAAAACGGCTGATTTTCGACAAAAGAGATAACACCCCCCCATTACGTCATGCTTCAGAAATGTGGAAAATGGTCCGTTTTCAAAGGTTTTATTTTTGAACGTCAGTTCACATTTGTAGGTGGATCATCAGTGTTAGAGCTAAAATTAGCATGTTTAAAGTGATTTTCATGCTTCCAGGGGCCCAAAACACAAGATTTATGGAATGGTTAAAAGTGCATGAAAATGGCCAATTTACTCACTCTGAGTTCTCAAAAAGGGTTTCTTCACCCCGGGAAGTTAATTAAATACCATTTGGAGGCATTTAATGTTCGAGCAAAAACGGCTGATTTTTGACAAAAGAGATAACACCCCCCCATTACGTCATGCTTCAGAAATGTGGAAAATGGTCCGTTTTCAAATGTTTTATTTTTGAACGTCAGTTCACATTTGTAGGTGGATCATCAGTGTTAGAGCTCAAATTATTATGTTTAAAGTGATTTTCATGCTTCCAGGGGCTCGGGAAGTTAATTAAATACCATTTGGAGGCATTTAATGTTCAAGCAAAAACGGCTGATTTTCGACAAAAGAGATAACACCCCCCCATTACGTCATGCTTCAGAAATGTGGAAAATGGTCCGTTTTCAAATGTTTTATTTTTGAACGTCAGTTCACATTTGTAGGTGGATCATCAGTGTTAGAGACAAAATTAGCATGTTTAAAGTGATTTTCATGCTTCCAGGGGCTCGGGAAGTTAATTAAATACCATTTGGAGGCATTTAATGTTCGAGCAAAAACGGCTGATTTTCGACAAAAGAGATAACACCCCCCCATTACGTCATGCTTCAGAAATGTGGAAAATGGTCCGTTTTCAAATGTTTCATTTTTGAACGTCAGTTCACATTTGTAGGTGGATTATCAGTGTTAGAGCTAAAATTAGCATGTTTAAAGTGATTTTCATGCTTCCAGGGGCCCAAAACACAAGATTTATGGAATGGTTAAAAGTGCATGAAAATGGCCAATTTACTCACTCTGAGTTCTCAAAAAGGGTTTCTTCACCCCGGGAAGTTAATTAAATACCATTTGGAGGCATTTAATGTTCGAGCAAAAACGGCTGATTTTCGACAAAAGAGATAACACCCCCCCATTACGTCATGCTTCAGAAATGTGGAAAATGGTCCGTTTTCAAATGTTTTATTTTTGAACGTCAGTTCACATTTGTAGGTGGATCATCAGTGTTAGAGCTAAAATTAGCATGTTTAAAGTGATTTTCATGCTTCCAGGGGCCCAAAACACAAGATTTATGGAATGGTTAAAAGTGCATGAAAATGGCCAATTTACTCACTCTGAGTTCTCAAAAAGGGTTTCTTCACCCCGGGAAGTTAATTAAATACCATTTGGAGGCATTTAATGTTCGAGCAAAAACGGCTGATTTTCGACAAAAGAGATAACACCCCCCCATTACGTCATGCTTCAGAAATGTGGAAAATGGTCCGTTTTCAAATGTTTTATTTTTGAACGTCAGTTCACATTTGTAGGTGGATCATCAGTGTTAGAGCTCAAATTAGCATGTTTAAAGTGATTTTCATGCTTCCAGGGGCTCGGGAAGTTAATTAAATACCATTTGGAGGCATTTAATGTTCAAGCAAAAACGGCTGATTTTCGACAAAAGAGATAACACCCCCCCATTACGTCATGCTTCAGAAATGTGGAAAATGGTCCGTTTTCAAATGTTTTATTTTTGAACGTCAGTTCACATTTGTAGGTGGATCATCAGTGTTAGAGCTAAAATTAGCATGTTTAAAGTGATTTTCATGCTTCCAGGGGCCCAAAACACAAGATTTATGGAATGGTTAAAAGTGCATGAAAATGGCCAATTTACTCACTCTGAGTTCTCAAAAAGGTTTTCTTCCCCCCGGGAAGTTAATTAAATACCATTTGGAGGCATTTAATGTTCGAGCAAAAACGGCTGATTTTCGACAAAAGAGATAACACCCCCCCATTACGTCATGCTTCAGAAATGTGGAAAATGGTCCGTTTTCAAATGTTTTATTTTTGAACGTCAGTTCACATTTGTAAGTGGATCATCAGTGTTAGAGCTAAAATTAGCATGTTTAAAGTGATTTTCATGCTTCCAGGGGCTCGGGAAGTTAATTAAATACCATTTGGAGGCATTTAATGTTCGAGCAAAAACGGCTGATTTTCGACAAAAGAGATAACACCCCCCCATTACGTCATGCTTCAGAAATGTGGAAAATGGTCCGTTTTCAAATGTTTTATTTTTGAACGTCAGTTCACATTTGTAGGTGGATCATCAGTGTTAGAGCTAAAATTAGCATGTTTAAAGTGATTTTCATGCTTCCAGGGGCTCGGGAAGTGAAATAAATACCATTTTGGAGGCATTTAATGTTCGAGCAAAATTGGCTGATTTTAGACAAAAGAGATAACACCCCCCCATTACGTCATGCTTCAGAAATGTGGAAAATGGTCCGTTTTCAAATGTTTTATTTTTGAACGTCAGTTCACATTTGTAGGTGGATCATCAGTGTTAGAGCTAAAATTAGCATGTTTAAAGTGATTTTCATGCTTCCAGGGGCCCAAAACACAAGATTTATGGAATGGTTAAAAGTGCATGAAAATGGCCAATTTACTCACTCTGAGTTCTCAAAAAGGGTTTCTTCACCCCGGGAAGTTAATTAAATACCATTTGGAGGCATTTAATGTTCGAGCAAAAACGGCTGATTTTCGACAAAAGAGATAACACCCCCCCATTACGTCATGCTTCAGAAATGTGGAAAATGGTCCGTTTTCAAATGTTTTATTTTTGAACGTCAGTTCACATTTGTAGGTGGATCATCAGTGTTAGAGCTAAAATTAGCATGTTTAAAGTGATTTTCATGCTTCCAGGGGCTCGGGAAGTGAAATAAATACCATTTGGAAGCATTTAATGTTCGAGCAAAAACGGCTGATTTTCGACAAAAGAGATAACACCCCCCCCATTACGTCATACTTCAGAAATGTGGAAAATGGTCCGTTTTCAAATGTTTTATTTTTGAACGTCAGTTCACATTTGTAGGTGGATCATCAGTGTTAGAGCTAAAATTAGCATGTTTAAAGTGATTTTCATGCTTCCAGGGGCCCAAAACACAAGATTTATGGAATGGTTAAAAGTGCATGAAAATGTCCAATTTACTCACTCTGAGTTCTCAAAAAGGGTTTCTTCACCCCGGGAAGTTAATTAAATACCATTTGGAGGCATTTAATGTTCGAGCAAAAACGGCTGATTTTCGACAAAAGAGATAACACCCCCCCATTACGTCATGCTTCAGAAATGTGGAAAATGGTCCGTTTTCAAATGTTTTATTTTTGAACGTCAGTTCACATTTGTAGGTGGATCATCAGTGTTAGAGCTAAAATTAGCATGTTTAAAGTGATTTTCATGCTTCCAGGGGCTCGGGAAGTGAAATAAATACCATTTGGAAGCATTTAATGTTCGAGCAAAAACGGCTGATTTTCGACAAAAGAGATAACACCCCCCCATTACGTCATGCTTCAGAAATGTGGAAAATGGTCCGTTTTCAAATGTTTTATTTTTGAACGTCAGTTCACATTTGTAGGTGGATCATCAGTGTTAGAGCTAAAATTAGCATGTTTAAAGTGATTTTCATGCTTCCAGGGGCTCGGGAAATTAATTAAATACCATTTGGAGGCATTTAATGTTCGAGCAAAAACGGCTGATTTTCGACAAAAGAGATAACACCCCCCCATTACGTCATGCTTCAGAAATGTGGAAAATGGTCAGTTTTCAAATGTTTTATTTTTGAACGTCAGTTCACATTTGTAGGTGGATCATCAGTGTTAGAGCTAAAATTAGCATGTTTAAAGTGATTTTCATGCTTCCAGGGGCCCAAAACACAAGATTTATGGAATGGTTTAAAGTGCATGAAAATGGCCAATTTACTCACTCTGAGTTCTCAAAAAGGGTTTCTTCACCCCGGGAAGTTAATTAAATACCATTTGGAGGCATTTAATGTTCGAGCAAAAACGGCTGATTTTCGACAAAAGAGATAACACCCCCCCATTACGTCATGCTTCAGAAATGTGGAAAATGGTCCGTTTTCAAATGTTTTATTTTTGAACGTCAGTTCACATTTGTAGGTGGATCATCAGTGTTAGAGACAAAATTAGCATGTTTAAAGTGATTTTCATGCTTCCAGGGGCTCGGGAAGTTAATTAAATACCATTTGGAGGCATTAAATGTTCGAGCAAAAACGGCTGATTTTCGACAAAAGAGATAACACCCCCCCATTACGTCATGCTTCAGAAATGTGGAAAATGGTCCGTTTTCAAATGTTTCATTTTTGAACGTCAGTTCACATTTGTAGGTGGATTATCAGTGTTAGAGCTAAAATTAGCATGTTTAAAGTGATTTTCATGCTTCCAGGGGCCCAAAACACAAGATTTATGGAATGGTTAAAAGTGCATGAAAATGGCCAATTTACTCACTCTGAGTTCTCAAAAAGGGTTTCTTCACCCCGGGAAGTTAATTAAATACCATTTGGAGGCATTTAATGTTCGAGCAAAAACGGCTGATTTTCGACAAAAGAGATAACACCCCCCCATTACGTCATGCTTCAGAAATGTGGAAAATGGTCCGTTTTCAAATGTTTTATTTTTGAACGTCAGTTCACATTTGTAGGTGGATCATCAGTGTTAGAGCTAAAATTAGCATGTTTAAAGTGATTTTCATGCTTCCAGGGGCCCAAAACACAAGATTTATGGAATGGTTAAAAGTGCATGAAAATGGCCAATTTACTCACTCTGAGTTCTCAAAAAGGGTTTCTTCACCCCGGGAAGTTAATTAAATACCATTTGGAGGCATTTAATGTTCGAGCAAAAACGGCTGATTTTCGACAAAAGAGATAACACCCCCCCATTACGTCATGCTTCAGAAATGTGGAAAATGGTCCGTTTTCAAATGTTTTATTTTTGAACGTCAGTTCACATTTGTAGGTGGATCATCAGTGTTAGAGCTAAAATTAGCATGTTTAAAGTGATTTTCATGCTTCCAGGGGCTCGGGAAATTAATTAAATACCATTTGGAGGCATTTAATGTTCGAGCAAAAACGGCTGATTTTCGACAAAAGAGATAACACCCCCCCATTACGTCATGCTTCAGAAATGTGGAAAATGGTCCGTTTTCAAATGTTTTATTTTTGAACGTCAGTTCACATTTGTAGGTGGATCATCAGTGTTAGAGCTAAAATTAGCATGTTTAAAGTGATTTTCATGCTTCCAGGGGCCCAAAACACAAGATTTATGGAATGGTTAAAAGTGCATGAAAATGGCCAATTTACTCACTCTGAGTTCTCAAAAAGGGTTTCTTCCCCCCGGGAAGTTAATTAAATACCATTTGGAGGCATTTAATGTTCGAGCAAAAACGGCTGATTTTCGACAAAAGAGATAACACCCCCCCATTACGTCATGCTTCAGAAATGTGGAAAATGGTCCGTTTTCAAATGTTTTATTTTTGAACGTCAGTTCACATTTGTAGGTGGATCATCAGTGTTGAAGCTAAAATTAGCATGTTTAAAGTGATTTTCATGCTTCCAGGGGCTCGGGAAGTTAATTAAATACCATTTGGAGGCATTTAATGTTCGAGCAAAAACGGCTGATTTTCGACAAAAGAGATAACACCCCCCCATTACGTCATGCTTCAGAAATGTGGAAAATGGTCCGTTTTCAAATGTTTTATTTTTGAACGTCAGTTCACATTTGTAGGTGGATCATCAGTGTTAGAGCTAAAATTAGCATGTTTAAAGTGATTTTCATGCTTCCAGGGGCTCGGGAAGTGAAATAAATACCATTTGGAGGCATTTAATGTTCGAGCAAAAACGGCTGATTTTCGACAAAAGAGATAACACCGCCCCATTACGTCATGCTTCAGAAATGTGGAAAATGGTCCGTTTTCAAATGTTTTATTTTTGAACGTCTGTTCACATTTGTAGGTGGATCATCAGTGTTAGAGCTAAAATTAGCATGTTTAAAGTGATTTTCATGCTTCCAGGGGCTCGGGAAGTGAAATAAATACCATTTGGAGGCATTTAATGTTCGAGCAAAATTGGCTGATTTTAGACAAAAGAGATAACACCCCCCCATTACGTCATGCTTCAGAAATGTGGAAAATGGTCCGTTTTCAAATGTTTTATTTTTGAACGTCAGTTCACATTTGTAGGTGGATCATCAGTGTTAGAGCTAAAATTAGCATGTTTAAAGTGATTTTCATGCTTCCAGGGGCCCAAAACACAAGATTTATGGAATGGTTAAAAGTGCATGAAAATGGCCAATTTACTCACTCTGAGTTCTCAAAAAGGGTTTCTTCACCCCGGGAAGTTAATTAAATACCATTTGGAGGCATTTAATGTTCGAGCAAAAACGGCTGATTTTCGACAAAAGAGATAACACCCCCCCATTACGTCATGCTTCAGAAATGTGGAAAATGGTCCGTTTTCAAATGTTTTATTTTTGAACGTCAGTTCACATTTGTAGGTGGATCATCAGTGTTAGAGCTAAAATTAGCATGTTTAAAGTGATTTTCATGCTTCCAGGGGCTCGGGAAATTAATTAAATACCATTTGGAGGCATTTAATGTTCGAGCAAAAACGGCTGATTTTCGACAAAAGAGATAACACCCCCCCATTACGTCATGCTTCAGAAATGTGGAAAATGGTCCGTTTTCAAATGTTTTATTTTTGAACGTCAGTTCACATTTGTAGGTGGATCATCAGTGTTAGAGCTAAAATTAGCATGTTTAAAGTGATTTTCATGCTTCCAGTGGCCCAAAACACAAGATTTATGGAATGGTTAAAAGTGCATGAAAATGGCCAATTTACTCACTCTGAGTTCTCAAAAAGGGTTTCTTCACCCCGGGAAGTTAATTAAATACCATTTGGAGGCATTTAATGTTCGAGCAAAAACGGCTGATTTTCGACAAAAGAGATAACACCCCCCCATTACGTCATGCTTCAGAAATGTGGAAAATGGTCCGTTTTCAAATGTTTTATTTTTGAACGTCAGTTCACATTTGTAGGTGGATCATCAGTGTTAGAGCTAAAATTAGCATGTTTAAAGTGATTTTCATGCTTCCAGGGGCTCGGGAAGTTAATTAAATACCATTTGGAGGCATTTAATGTTCGAGCAAAAACGGCTGATTTTCGACAAAAGAGATAACACCCCCCCATTACGTCATGCTTCAGAAATGTGGAAAATGGTCCGTTTTCAAATGTTTTATTTTTGAACGTCAGTTCACATTTGTAGGTGGATCATCAGTGTTAGAGCTAAAATTAGCATGTTTAAAGTGATTTTCATGCTTCCAGGGGCTCGGGAAGTGAAATAAATACCATTTGGAGGCATTTAATGTTCGAGCAAAAACGGCTGATTTTCGACAAAAGAGATAACACCGCCCCATTACGTCATGCTTCAGAAATGTGGAAAATGGTCCGTTTTCAAATGTTTTATTTTTGAACGTCAGTTCACATTTGTAGGTGGATCATCAGTGTTAGAGCTAAAATTAGCATGTTTAAAGTGATTTTCATGCTTCCAGGGGCCCAAAACACAAGATTTATGGAATGGTTAAAAGTGCATGAAAATGGCCAATTTACTCACTCTGAGTTCTCAAAAAGGGTTTCTTCACCCCGGGAAGTTAATTAAATACCATTTGGAGGCATTTAATGTTCGAGCAAAAATGGCTGATTTTCGACAAAAGAGATAACACCCCCCCATTACGTCATGCTTCAGAAATGTGGAAAATGGTCCGTTTTCAAATGTTTCATTTTTGAACGTCAGTTCACATTTGTAGGTGGATCATCAGTGTTAGAGCTAAAATTAGCATGTTTAAAGTGATTTTCATGCTTCCAGGGGCTCGGGAAGTGAAATAAATACCATTTGGAAGCATTTAATGTTCGAGCAAAAACGGCTGATTTTCGACAAAAGAGATAACACCCCCCCATTACGTCATGCTTCAGAAATGTGGAAAATGGTCCGTTTTCAAATGTTTTATTTTTGAACGTCAGTTCACATTTGTAGGTGGATCATCAGTGTTAGAGCTAAAATTAGCATGTTTAAAGTGATTTTCATGCTTCCAGGGGCTCGGGAAATTAATTAAATACCATTTGGAGGCATTTAATGTTCGAGCAAAAACAGCTGATTTTCGACAAAAGAGATAACACCCCCCCATTACGTCATGCTTCAGAAATGTGGAAAATGGTCCGTTTTCAAATGTTTTATTTTTGAACGTCAGTTCACATTTGTAGGTGGATCATCAGTGTTAGAGCTAAAATTAGCATGTTTAAAGTGATTTTCATGCTTCCAGGGGCCCAAAACACAAGATTTATGGAATGGTTAAAAGTGCATGAAAATGGCCAATTTACTCACTCTGAGTTCTCAAAAAGGGTTTCTTCACCCCGGGAAGTTAATTAAATACCATTTGGAGGCATTTAATGTTCGAGCAAAAACGGCTGATTTTCGACAAAAGAGATAACACCCCCCCATTACGTCATGCTTCAGAAATGTGGAAAATGGTCCGTTTTCAAATGTTTTATTTTTGAACGTCAGTTCACATTTGTAGGTGGATCATCAGTGTTAGAGACAAAATTAGCATGTTTAAAGTGATTTTCATGCTTCCAGGGGCTCGGGAAGTTAATTAAATACCATTTGGAGGCATTTAATGTTCGAGCAAAAACGGCTGATTTTCGACAAAAGAGATAACACCCCCCCATTACGTCATGCTTCAGAAATGTGGAAAATGGTCCATTTTCAAATGTGTTATTTTTGAACGTCAGTTCACATTTGTAGGTGGATCATCAGTGTTAGAGCTAAAATTAGCATGTTTAAAGTGATTTTCATGCTTCCAGGGGCCCAAAACACAAGATTTATGGAATGGTTAAAAGTGCATGAAAATGGCCAATTTACTCACTCTGAGTTCTCAAAAAGGGTTTCTTCACCCCGGGAAGTTAATTAAATACCATTTGGAGGCATTTAATGTTCGAGCAAAAACGGCTGATTTTCGACAAAAGAGATAACACCCCCCCATTACGTCATGCTTCAGAAATGTGGAAAATGGTCCGTTTTCAAATGTTTTATTTTTGAACGTCAGTTCACATTTGTAGGTGGATCATCAGTGTTAGAGCTAAAATTAGCATGTTTAAAGTGATTTTCATGCTTCCAGGGGCTCGGGAAGTTAATTAAATACCATTTGGAGGCATTTAATGTTCGAGCAAAAACGGCTGATTTTCGACAAAAGAGATAACACCCCCCCATTACGTCATGCTTCAGAAATGTGGAAAATGGTCCGTTTTCAAATGTTTTATTTTTGAACGTCAGTTCACATTTGTAGGTGGATCATCAGTGTTAGAGCTAAAATTAGCATGTTTAAAGTGATTTTCATGCTTCCAGGGGCCCAAAACACAAGATTTATGGAATGGTTAGAAGTGCATGAAAATGGCCAATTTACTCACTCTGAGTTCTCAAAAAGGGTTTCTTCCCCCCGGGAAGTTAATTAAATACCATTTGGAGGCATTTAATGTTCGAGCAAAAACGGCTGATTTTCGACAAAAGAGATAACACCCCCCCATTACGTCATGCTTCAGAAATGTGGAAAATGGTCCGTTTTCAAATGCTTTATTTTTGAACGTCAGTTCACATTTGTAGGTGGATCATCAGTGTTAGAGCTAAAATTAGCATGTTTAAAGTGATTTTCATGCTTCCAGGGGCTCGGGAAGTTAATTAAATACCATTTGGAGGCATTTAATGTTCGAGCAAAAACGGCTGATTTTCGACAAAAGAGATAACACCCCCCCATTACGTCATGCTTCAGAAATGTGGAAAATGGTCCGTTTTCAAATGTTTTATTTTTGAACGTCAGTTCACATTTGTAGGTGGATCATCAGTGTTAGAGCTAAAATTAGCATGTTTAAAGTGATTTTCATGCTTCCAGGGGCTCGGGAAATGAAATAAATACCATTTGGAGGCATTTAATGTTCGAGCAAAAACGGCTGATTTTCGACAAAAGAGATAACACCGCCCCATTACGTCATGCTTCAGAAATGTGGAAAATGGTCCGTTTTCAAAAGTTTTATTTTTGAACGTCAGTTCACATTTGTAGGTGGATCATCAGTGTTAGAGCTAAAATTAGCATGTTTAAAGTGATTTTCATGCTTCCAGGGGCTCGGGAAGTGAAATAAATACCATTTGGAGGCATTTAATGTTCGAGCAAAATTGGCTGATTTTAGACAAAAGAGATAACACCCCCCCATTACGTCATGCTTCAGAAATGTGGAAAATGGTCCGTTTTCAAATGTTTTATTTTTGAACGTCAGTTCACATTTGTAGGTGGATCATCAGTGTTAGAGCTAAAATTAGCATGTTTAAAGTGATTTTCATGCTTCCAGGGGCCCAAAACAAAAGATTTATGGAATGGTTAAAAGTGCATGAAAATGGCCAATTTACTCACTCTGAGTTCTCAAAAAGGGTTTCTTCACCCCGGGAAGTTAATTAAATACCATTTGGAGGCATTTAATGTTCGAGCAAAAACGGCTGATTTTCGACAAAAGAGATAACACCCCCCCATTACGTCATGCTTCAGAAATGTGGAAAATGGTCCGTTTTCAAATGTTTTATTTTTGAACGTCAGTTCACATTTGTAGGTGGATCATCAGTGTTAGAGCTAAAATTAGCATGTTTAAAGTGATTTTCATGCTTCCAGGGGCTCGGGAAATTAATTAAATACCATTTGGAGGCATTTAATGTTCGAGCAAAAACGGCTGATTTTCGACAAAAGAGATAACACCCCCCCATTACGTCATGCTTCAGAAATGTGGAAAATGGTCCGTTTTCAAATGTTTTATTTTTGAACGTCAGTTCACATTTGTAGGTGGATCATCAGTGTTAGAGCTAAAAATAGCATGTTTAAAGTGATTTTCATGCTTCCAGGGGCCCAAAACACAAGATTTATGGAATGGTTAAAAGTGCATGAAAATGGCCAATTTACTCACTCTGAGTTCTCAAAAAGGGTTTCTTCACCCCGGGAAGTTAATTAAATACCATTTGGAGGCATTTAATGTTCGAGCAAAAACGGCTGATTTTCGACAAAAGAGATAACACCCCCCCATTATGTCATGCTTCAGAAATGTGGAAAATGGTCCGTTTTCAAATGTTTTATTTTTGAACGTCAGTTCACATTTGTAGGTGGATCATCAGTGTTAGAGCTAAAATTAGCATGTTTAAAGTGATTTTCATGCTTCCAGGGGCTCGGGAAGTTAATTAAATACCATTTGGAGGCATTTAATGTTCGAGCAAAAACGGCTGATTTTCGACAAAAGAGATAACACCCCCCCATTACGTCATGCTTCAGAAATGTGGAAAATGGTCCGTTTTCAAATGTTTTATTTTTGAACGTCAGTTCACATTTGTAGGTGGATCATCAGTGTTAGAGCTAAAATTAGCATGTTTAAAGTGATTTTCATGCTTCCAGGGGCCCAAAACACAAGATTTATGGAATGGTTAAAAGTGCATGAAAATGGCCAATTTACTCACTCTGAGTTCTCAAAAAGGGTTTCTTCACCCCGGGAAGTTAATTAAATACCATTTGGAGGCATTTAATGTTCGAGCAAAAATGGCTGATTTTCGACAAAAGAGATAACACCCCCCCATTACGTCATGCTTCAGAAATGTGGAAAATGGTCCGTTTTCAAATGTTTTATTTTTGAACGTCAGTTCACATTTGTAGGTGGATCATCAGTGTTAGAGCTAAAATTAGCATGTTTAAAGTGATTTTCATGCTTCCAGGGGCTCGGGAAGTGAAATAAATACCATTTGGAAGCATTTAATGTTCGAGCAAAAACGGCTGATTTTCGACAAAAGAGATAACACCCCCCCATTACGTCATGCTTCAGAAATGTGGAAAATGGTCCGTTTTCAAATGTTTTATTTTTGAACGTCAGTTCACATTTGTAGGTGGATCATCAGTGTTAGAGCTAAAATTAGCATGTTTAAAGTGATTTTCATGCTTCCAGGGGCTCGGGAAATTAATTAAATACCATTTGGAGGCATTTAATGTTCGAGCAAAAACGGCTGATTTTCGACAAAAGAGATAACACCCCCCATTACGTCATGCTTCAGAAATGTGGAAAATGGTCCGTTTTCAAATGTTTTATTTTTGAACGTCAGTTCACATTTGTAGGTGGATCATCAGTGTTAGAGCTAAAATTAGCATGTTTAAAGTGATTTTCATGCTTCCAGGGGCCCAAAACACAAGATTTATGGAATGGTTAAAAGTGCATGAAAATGGCCAATTTACTCACTCTGAGTTCTCAAAAAGGGTTTCTTCACCCCGGGAAGTTAATTAAATACCATTTGGAGGCATTTAATGTTCGAGCAAAAACGGCTGATTTTCGACAAAAGAGATAACACCCCCCCATTACGTCATGCTTCAGAAATGTGGAAAATGGTCCGTTTTCAAATGTTTTATTTTTGAACGTCAGTTCACATTTGTAGGTGGATCATCAGTGTTAGAGACAAAATTAGCATGTTTAAAGTGATTTTCATGCTTCCAGGGGCTCGGGAAGTTAATTAAATACCATTTGGAGGCATTTAATGTTCGAGCAAAAACGGCTGATTTTCGACAAAAGAGATAACACCCCCCCATTACGTCATGCTTCAGAAATGTGGAAAATGGTCCGTTTTCAAATGTTTTATTTTTGAACGTCAGTTCACATTTGTAGGTGGATCATCAGTGTTAGAGCTAAAATTAGCATGTTTAAAGTGATTTTCATGCTTCCAGGGGCCCAAAACACAAGATTTATGGAATGGTTAAAAGTGCATGAAAATGGCCAATTTACTCACTCTGAGTTCTCAAAAAGGGTTTCTTCACCCCGGGAAGTTAATTAAATACCATTTGGAGGCATTTAATGTTCGAGCAAAAACGGCTGATTTTCGACAAAAGAGATAACACCCCCCCATTACGTCATGCTTCAGAAATGTGGAAAATGGTCCGTTTTCAAATGTTTTATTTTTGAACGTCAGTTCACATTTGTAGGTGGATCATCAGTGTTAGAGCTAAAATTAGCATGTTTAAAGTGATTTTCATGCTTCCAGGGGCTCGGGAAGTTAATTAAATACCATTTGGAGGCATTTAATGTTCGAGCAAAAACGGCTGATTTTCGACAAAAGAGATAACACCCCCCCATTACGTCATGCTTCAGAAATGTGAAAAATGGTCCGTTTTCAAATGTTTTATTTTTGAACGTCAGTTCACATTTGTAGGTGGATCATCAGTGTTAGAGCTAAAATTAGCATGTTTAAAGTGATTTTCATGCTTCCAGGGGCCCAAAACACAAGATTTATGGAATGGTTAAAAGTGCATGAAAATGGCCAATTTACTCACTCTGAGTTCTCAAAAAGGGTTTCTTCCCCCCGGGAAGTTAATTAAATACCATTTGGAGGCATTTAATGTTCGAGCAAAAACGGCTGATTTTCGACAAAAGAGATAACACCCCCCCATTACGTCATGCTTCAGAAATGTGGAAAATGGTCCGTTTTCAAATGTTTTATTTTTGAACGTCAGTTCACATTTGTAGGTGGATCATCAGTGTTAGAGCTAAAATTAGCATGTTTAAAGTGATTTTCATGCTTCCAGGGGCTCGGGAAGTTAATTAAATACCATTTGGAGGCATTTAATGTTCGAGCAAAAACGGCTGATTTTCGACAAAAGAGATAACACCCCCCATTACGTCATGCTTCAGAAATGTGGAAAATGGTCCGTTTTCAAATGTTTTATTTTTGAACGTCAGTTCACATTTGTAGGTGGATCATCAGTGTTAGAGCTAAAATTAGCATGTTTAAAGTGATTTTCATGCTTCCAGGGGCTCGGGAAGTGAAATAAATACCATTTGGAGGCATTTAATGTTCGAGCAAAAACGGCTGATTTTCGACAAAAGAGATAACACCGCCCCATTACGTCATGCTTCAGAAATGTGGAAAATGGTCCGTTTTCAAATGTTTTATTTTTGAACGTCAGTTCACATTTGTAGGTGGATCATCAGTGTTAGAGCTAAAATTAGCATGTTTAAAGTGATTTTCATGCTTCCAGGGGCTCGGGAAGTGAAATAAATACCATTTGGAGGCATTTAATGTTCGAGCAAAATTGGCTGATTTTAGACAAAAGAGATAACACCCCCCCCCCCATTACGTCATGCTTCAGAAATGTGGAAAATGGTCCGTTTTCAAATGTTTTATTTTTGAACGTCAGTTCACATTTGTAGGTGGATCATCAGTGTTAGAGCTAAAATTAGCATGTTTAAAGTGATTTTCATGCTTCCAGGGGCCCAAAACACAAGATTTATGGAATGGTTAAAAGTGCATGAAAATGGCCAATTTACTCACTCTGAGTTCTCAAAAAGGGTTTCTTCACCCCGGGAAGTTAATTAAATACCATTTGGAGGCATTTAATGTTCGAGCAAAAATGGCTGATTTTCGACAAAAGAGATAACACCCCCCAATTACGTCATGCTTCAGAAATGTGGAAAATGGTCCGTTTTCAAATGTTTTATTTTTGAACGTCAGTTCACATTTGTAGGTGGATCATCAGTGTTAGAGCTAAAATTAGCATGTTTAAAGTGATTTTCATGCTTCCAGGGGCTCGGGAAGTGAAATAAATACCATTTGGAAGCATTTAATGTTCGAGCAAAAACGGCTGATTTTCGACAAAAGAGATAACACCCCCCCATTACGTCATGCTTCAGAAATGTGGAAAATGGTCCGTTTTCAAATGTTTTATTTTTGAACGTCAGTTCACATTTGTAGGTGGATCATCAGTGTTAGAGCTAAAATTAGCATGTTTAAAGTGATTTTCATGCTTCCAGGGGCTCGGGAAATTAATTAAATACCATTTGGAGGCATTTAATGTTCGAGCAAAAACGGCTGATTTTCGACAAAAGAGATAACACCCCCCATTACGTCATGCTTCAGAAATGTGGAAAATGGTCCGTTTTCAAATGTTTTATTTTTGAACGTCAGTTCACATTTGTAGGTGGATCATCAGTGTTAGAGCTAAAATTAGCATGTTTAAAGTGATTTTCATGCTTCCAGGGGCCCAAAACACAAGATTTATGGAATGGTTAAAAGTGCATGAAAATGGCCAATTTACTCACTCTGAGTTCTCAAAAAGGGTTTCTTCACCCCGGGAAGTTAATTAAATACCATTTGGAGGCATTTAATGTTCGAGCAAAAACGGCTGATTTTCGACAAAAGAGATAACACCCCCCCATTACGTCATGCTTCAGAAATGTGGAAAATGGTCCGTTTTCAAATGTTTTATTTTTGAACGTCAGTTCACATTTGTAGGTGGATCATCAGTGTTAGAGACAAAATTAGCATGTTTAAAGTGATTTTCATGCCTCCAGGGGCTCGGGAAGTTAATTAAATACCATTTGGAGGCATTTAATGTTCGAGCAAAAACGGCTGATTTTCGACAAAAGAGATAACACCCCCCCATTACGTCATGCTTCAGAAATGTGGAAAATGGTCCGTTTTCAAATGTTTTATTTTTGAACGTCAGTTCACATTTGTAGGTGGATCATCAGTGTTAGAGCTAAAATTAGCATGTTTAAAGTGATTTTCATGCTTCCAGGGGCCCAAAACACAAGATTTATGGAATGGTTAAAAGTGCATGAAAATGGCCAATTTACTCACTCTGAGTTCTCAAAAAGGGTTTCTTCACCCCGGGAAGTTAATTAAATACCATTTGGAGGCATTTAATGTTCGAGCAAAAACGGCTGATTTTCGACAAAAGAGATAACACCCCCCCATTACGTCATGCTTCAGAAATGTGGAAAATGGTCCGTTTTCAAATGTTTTATTTTTGAACGTCAGTTCACATTTGTAGGTGGATCATCAGTGTTAGAGCTAAAATTAGCATGTTTAAAGTGATTTTCATGCTTCCAGGGGCTCGGGAAGTTAATTAAATACCATTTGGAGGCATTTAATGTTCGAGCAAAAACGGCTGATTTTCGACAAAAGAGATAACACCCCCCCCATTACGTCATGCTTCAGAAATGTGGAAAATGGTCCGTTTTCAAATGTTTTATTTTTGAACGTCAGTTCACATTTGTAGGTGGATCATCAGTGTTAGAGCTAAAATTAGCATGTTTAAAGTGATTTTCATGCTTCCAGGGGCTCGGGAAGTGAAATAAATACCATTTGGAGGCATTTAATGTTCGAGCAAAAACGGCTGATTTTCGACAAAAGAGATAACACCGCCCCATTACGTCATGCTTCAGAAATGTGGAAAATGGTCCGTTTTCAAATGTTTTATTTTTGAACGTCAGTTCACATTTGTAGGTGGATCATCAGTGTTAGAGCTAAAATTAGCATGTTTAAAGTGATTTTCATGCTTCCAGGGGCTCGGGAAGTGAAATAAATACCATTTGGAGGCATTTAATGTTCGAGCAAAATTGGCTGATTTTAGACAAAAGAGATAACACCCCCCCCCCATTACGTCATGCTTCAGAAATGTGGAAAATGGTCCGTTTTCAAATGTTTTATTTTTGAACGTCAGTTCACATTTGTAGGTGGATCATCAGTGTTAGAGCTAAAATTAGCATGTTTAAAGTGATTTTCATGCTTCCAGGGGCCCAAAACACAAGATTTATGGAATGGTTAAAAGTGCATGAAAATGGCCAATTTACTCACTCTGAGTTCTCAAAAAGGGTTTCTTCACCCCGGGAAGTTAATTAAATACCATTTGGAGGCATTTAATGTTCGAGCAAAAACGGCTGATTTTCGACAAAAGAGATAACACCCCCCCATTACGTCATGCTTCAGAAATGTGGAAAATGGTCCGTATTCAAATGTTTTATTTTTGAACGTCAGTTCACATTTGTAGGTGGATCATCAGTGTTAGAGCTAAAATTAGCATGTTTAAAGTGATTTTCATGCTTCCAGGGGCTCGGGAAATTAATTAAATACCATTTGGAGGCATTTAATGTTCGAGCAAAAACGGCTGATTTTCGACAAAAGAGATAACACCCCCCCATTACGTCATGCTTCAGAAATGTGGAAAATGGTCCGTTTTCAAATGTTTTATTTTTGAACGTCAGTTCACATTTGTAGGTGGATCATCAGTGTTAGAGCTAAAATTAGCATGTTTAAAGTGATTTTCATGCTTCCAGGGGCCCAAAACACAAGATTTATGGAATGGTTAAAAGTGCATGAAAATGGCCAATTTACTCACTCTGAGTTCTCAAAAAGGGTTTCTTCACCCCGGGAAGTTAATTAAATACCATTTGGAGGCATTTAATGTTCGAGCAAAAACGGCTGATTTTCGACAAAAGAGATAACACCCCCCCATTACGTCATGCTTCAGAAATGTGGAAAATGGTCCGTTTTCAAATGTTTTATTTTTGAACGTCAGTTCACATTTGTAGGTGGATCATCAGTGTTAGAGACATAAATTAGCATGTTTAAAGTGATTTTCATGCTTCCAGGGGCTCGGGAAGTTAATTAAATACCATTTGGAGGCATTTAATGTTCGAGCAAAAACGGCTGATTTTCGACAAAAGAGATAACACCCCCCCATTACGTCATGCTTCAGAAATGTGGAAAATGGTCCGTTTTCAAATGTTTCATTTTTGAAAGTCAGTTCACATTTGTAGGTGGATTATCAGTGTTAGAGCTAAAATTAGCATGTTTAAAGTAATTTTCATGCTTCCAGGGGCCCAAAACACAAGATTTATGGAATGGTTAAAAGTGCATGAAAATGGCCAATTTACTCACTCTGAGTTCTCAAAAAGGGTTTCTTCACCCCGGGAAGTTAATTAAATACCATTTGGAGGCATTTAATGTTCGAGCAAAAACGGCTGATTTTCGACAAAAGAGATAACACCCCCCCATTACGTCATGCTTCAGAAATGTGGAAAATGGTCCGTTTTCAAATGTTTTATTTTTGAACGTCAGTTCACATTTGTAGGTGGATCATCAGTGTTAGAGCTAAAATTAGCATGTTTAAAGTGATTTTCATGCTTCCAGGGGCCCAAAACACAAGATTTATGGAATGGTGAAAAGTGCATGAAAATGGCCAATTTACTCACTCTGAGTTCTCAAAAAGGGTTTCTTCACCCCGGGAAGTTAATTAAATACCATTTGGAGGCATTTAATGTTCGAGCAAAAACGGCTGATTTTCGACAAAAGAGATAACACCCCCCCCATTACGTCATGCTTCAGAAATGTGGAAAATGGTCCGTTTTCAAATCTTTTATTTTTGAACGTCAGTTCACATTTGTAGGTGGATCATCAGTGTTAGAGCTAAAATTAGCATGTTTAAAGTGATTTTCATGCTTCCAGGGGCTCGGGAAGTTAATTAAATACCATTTGGAGGCATTTAATGTTCGAGCAAAAACGGCTGATTTTCGACAAAAGAGATAACACCCCCCCATTACGTCATGCTTCAGAAATGTGGAAAATGGTCCGTTTTCAAATGTTTTATTTTTGAACGTCAGTTCACATTTGTAGGTGGATCATCAGTGTTAGAGCTAAAATTAGCATGTTTAAAGTGATTTTCATGCTTCCAGGGGCCCAAAACACAAGATTTATGGAATGGTTAAAAGTGCATTAAAATGGCCAATTTACTCACTCTGAGTTCTCAAAAAGGGTTTCTTCCCCCCGGGAAGTTAATTAAATACCATTTGGAGGCATTTAATGTTCGAGCAAAAACGGGTGATTTTCGACAAAAGAGATAACACCCCCCCATTACGTCATGCTTCAGAAATGTGGAAAATGGTCCGTTTTCAAATGTTTTATTTTTGAACGTCAGTTCACATTTGTAGGTGGATCATCAGTGTTAGAGCTAAAATTAGCATGTTTAAAGTGATTTTCATGCTTCCAGGGGCTCGGGAAGTTAATTAAATACCATTTGGAGGCATTTAATGTTCGAGCAAAAACGGCTGATTTTCGACAAAAGAGATAACACCCCCCCATTACGTCATGCTTCAGAAATGTGGAAAATGGTCCGTTTTCAAATGTTTTATTTTTGAACGTCAGTTCACATTTGTAGGTGGATCATCAGTGTTAGAGCTAAAATTAGCATGTTTAAAGTGATTTTCATGCTTCCAGGGGCCCAAAACACAAGATTTATGGAATGGTTAAAAGTGCATGAAAATGGCCAATTTACTCACTCTGAGTTCTCAAAAAGGGTTTCTTCACCCCGGGAAGTTAATTAAATACCATTTGGAGGCATTTAATGTTCGAGCAAAAACGGCTGATTTTCGACAAAAGAGATAACACCCCCCATTACGTCATGCTTCAGAAATGTGGAAAATGGTCCGTTTTCAAATGTTTTATTTTTGAACGTCAGTTCACATTTGTAGGTGGATCATCAGTGTTAGAGCTAAAATTAGCATGTTTAAAGTGATTTTCATGCTTCCAGGGGCTCGGGAAGTTAATTAAATACCATTTGGAGGCATTTAATGTTCGAGCAAAAACGGCTGATTTTCGACAAAAGAGATAACACCCCCCCATTACGTCATGCTTCAGAAATGTGAAAAATGGTCCTCTGTTTTCAAATGTTTTATTTTTGAACGTCAGTTCACATTTGTAGGTGGATCATCAGTGTTAGAGCTAAAATTAGCATGTTTAAAGTGATTTTCATGCTTCCAGGGGCCCAAAACACAAGATTTATGGAATGGTTAAAAGTGCATGAAAATGGCCAATTTACTCACTCTGAGTTCTCAAAAAGGGTTTCTTCCCCCCGGGAAGTTAATTAAATACCATTTGGAGGCATTTAATGTTCGAGCAAAAACGGCTGATTTTCGACAAAAGAGATAACACCCCCCCATTACGTCATGCTTCAGAAATGTGGAAAATGGTCCGTTTTCAAATGTTTTATTTTTGAACGTCAGTTCACATTTGTAGGTGGATCATCAGTGTTAGAGCTAAAATTAGCATGTTTAAAGTGATTTTCATGCTTCCAGGGGCCCAAAACACAAGATTTATGGAATGGTTAAAAGTGCATGAAAATGGCCAATTTACTCACTCTGAGTTCTCAAAAAGGGTTTCTTCACCCCGGGAAGTTAATTAAATACCATTTGGAGGCATTTAATGTTCGAGCAAAAACGGCTGATTTTCGACAAAAGAGATAACACCCCCCCATTACGTCATGCTTCAGAAATGTGGAAAATGGTCCGTTTTCAAATGTTTTATTTTTGAACGTCAGTTCACATTTGTAGGTGGATCATCAGTGTTAGAGACATAAATTAGCATGTTTAAAGTGATTTTCATGCTTCCAGGGGCTCGGGAAGTTAATTAAATACCATTTGGAGGCATTTAATGTTCGAGCAAAAACGGCTGATTTTCGACAAAAGAGATAACACCCCCCCATTACGTCATGCTTCAGAAATGTGGAAAATGGTCCGTTTTCAAATGTTTCATTTTTGAAAGTCAGTTCACATTTGTAGGTGGATTATCAGTGTTAGAGCTAAAATTAGCATGTTTAAAGTGATTTTCATGCTTCCAGGGGCCCAAAACACAAGATTTATGGAATGGTTAAAAGTGCATGAAAATGGCCAATTTACTCACTCTGAGTTCTCAAAAAGGGTTTCTTCACCCCGGGAAGTTAATTAAATACCATTTGGAGGCATTTAATGTTCGAGCAAAAACGGCTGATTTTCGACAAAAGAGATAACACCCCCCCATTACGTCATGCTTCAGAAATGTGGAAAATGGTCCGTTTTCAAATGTTTTATTTTTGAACGTCAGTTCACATTTGTAGGTGGATCATCAGTGTTAGAGCTAAAATTAGCATGTTTAAAGTGATTTTCATGCTTCCAGGGGCTCGGGAAGTTAATTAAATACCATTTGGAGGCATTTAATGTTCGAGCAAAAACGGCTGATTTTCGACAAAAGAGATAACACCCCCCCATTACGTCATGCTTCAGAAATGTGGAAAATGGTCCGTTTTCAAATGTTTTATTTTTGAACGTCAGTTCACATTTGTAGGTGGATCATCAGTGTTAGAGCTAAAATTAGCATGTTTAAAGTGATTTTCATGCTTCCAGGGGCTCGGGAAGTTAATTAAATACCATTTGGAGGCATTTAATGTTCGAGCAAAAACGGCTGATTTTCGACAAAAGAGATAACACCCCCCCATTACGTCATGCTTCAGAAATGTGAAAAATGGTCCTCCGTTTTCAAATGTTTTATTTTTGAACGTCAGTTCACATTTGTAGGTGGATCATCAGTGTTAGAGCTAAAATTAGCATGTTTAAAGTGATTTTCATGCTTCCAGGGGCCCAAAACACAAGATTTATGGAATGGTTAAAAGTGCATGAAAATGGCCAATTTACTCACTCTGAGTTCTCAAAAAGGGTTTCTTCCCCCCGGGAAGTTAATTAAATACCATTTGGAGGCATTTAATGTTCGAGCAAAAACGGCTGATTTTCGACAAAAGAGATAACACCCCCCCATTACGTCATGCTTCAGAAATGTGGAAAATGGTCCGTTTTCAAATGTTTTATTTTTGAACGTCAGTTCACATTTGTAGGTGGATCATCAGTGTTAGAGCTAAAATTAGCATGTTTAAAGTGATTTTCATACTTCCAGGGGCTCGGGAAGTTAATTAAATACCATTTGGAGGCATTTAATGTTCGAGCAAAAACGGCTGATTTTCGACAAAAGAGATAACACCCCCCCATTACGTCATGCTTCAGAAATGTGGAAAATGGTCCGTTTTCAAATGTTTTATTTTTGAACGTCAGTTCACATTTGTAGGTGGATCATCAGTGTTAGAGCTAAAATTAGCATGTTTAAAGTGATTTTCATGCTTCCAGGGGCTCGGGAAGTGAAATAAATACCATTTGGAGGCATTTAATGTTCGAGCAAAAACGGCTGATTTTCGACAAAAGAGATAACACCGCCCCATTACGTCATGCTTCAGAAATGTGGAAAATGGTCCGTTTTCAAATGTTTTATTTTTGAACGTCAGTTCACATTTGTAGGTGGATCATCAGTGTTAGAGCTAAAATTAGCATGTTTAAAGTGATTTTCATGCTTCCAGGGGCTCGGGAAATTAATTAAATACCATTTGGAGGCATTTAATGTTCGAGCAAAAACGGCTGATTTTCGACAAAAGAGATAACACCCCCCCATTACGTCATGCTTCAGAAATGTGGAAAATGGTCCGTTTTCAAATGTTTTATTTTTGAACGTCAGTTCACATTTGTAGGTGGATCATCAGTGTTAGAGCTAAAATTAGCATGTTTAAAGTGATTTTCATGCTTCCAGGGGCCCAAAACACAAGATTTATGGAATGGTTAAAAGTGCATGAAAATGGCCAATTTACTCACTCTGAGTTCTCAAAAAGGGTTTCTTCACCCCGGGAAGTTAATTAAATACCATTTGGAGGCATTTAATGTTCGAGCAAAAACGGCTGATTTTCGACAAAAGAGATAACACCCCCCCATTACGTCATGCTTCAGAAATGTGGAAAATGGTCCGTTTTCAAATGTTTTATTTTTGAACGTCAGTTCACATTTGTAGGTGGATCATCAGTGTTAGAGCTAAAATTAGCATGTTTAAAGTGATTTTCATGCTTCCAGGGGCCCAAAACACAAGATTTATGGAATGGTGAAAAGTGCATGAAAATGGCCAATTTACTCACTCTGAGTTCTCAAAAAGGGTTTCTTCACCCCGGGAAGTTAATTAAATACCATTTGGAGGCATTTAATGTTCGAGCAAAAACGGCTGATTTTCGACAAAAGAGATAACACCCCCCCATTACGTCATGCTTCAGAAATGTGGAAAATGGTCCGTTTTCAAATGTTTTATTTTTGAACGTCAGTTCACATTTGTAGGTGGATCATCAGTGTTAGAGCTAAAATTAGCATGTTTAAAGTGATTTTCATGCTTCCAGGGGCTCGGGAAGTTAATTAAATACCATTTGGAGGCATTTAATGTTCGAGCAAAAACGGCTGATTTTCGACAAAAGAGATAACACCCCCCCATTACGTCATGCTTCAGAAATGTGGAAAATGGTCCGTTTTCAAATGTTTTATTTTTGAACGTCAGTTCACATTTGTAGGTGGATCATCAGTGTTAGAGCTAAAATTAGCATGTTTAAAGTGATTTTCATGCTTCCAGGGGCCCAAAACACAAGATTTATGGAATGGTTAAAAGTGCATGAAAATGGCCAATTTACTCACTCTGAGTTCTCAAAAAGGGTTTCTTCCCCCCGGGAAGTTAATTAAATACCATTTGGAGGCATTTAATGTTCGAGCAAAAACGGCTGATTTTCGACAAAAGAGATAACACCCCCCCATTACGTCATGCTTCAGAAATGTGGAAAATGGTCCGTTTTCAAATGTTTTATTTTTGAACGTCAGTTCACATTTGTAGGTGGATCATCAGTGTTAGAGCTAAAATTAGCATGTTTAAAGTGATTTTCATGCTTCCAGGGGCTCGGGAAGTTAATTAAATACCATTTGGAGGCATTTAATGTTCGAGCAAAAACGGCTGATTTTCGACAAAAGAGATAACACCCCCCCATTACGTCATGCTTCAGAAATGTGGAAAATGGTCCGTTTTCAAATGTTTTATTTTTGAACGTCAGTTCACATTTGTAGGTGGATCATCAGTGTTAGAGCTGAAATTAGCATGTTTAAAGTGATTTTCATGCTTCCAGGGGCTCGGGAAGTATAATAAATACCATTTGGAGGCATTTAATGTTCGAGCAAAAACGGCTGATTTTCGACAAAAGAGATAACACCGCCCCATTACGTCATGCTTCAGAAATGTGGAAAATGGTCCGTTTTCAAATGTTTTATTTTTGAACGTCAGTTCACATTTGTAGGTGGATCATCAGTGTTAGAGCTAAAATTAGCATGTTTAAAGTGATTTTCATGCTTCCAGGGGCTCGGGAAGTGAAATAAATACCATTTGGAGGCATTTAATGTTCGAGCAAAATTGGCTGATTTTAGACAAAAGAGATAACACCCCCCCCCCATTACGTCATGCTTCAGAAATGTGGAAAATGGTCCGTTTTCAAATGTTTTATTTTTGAACGTCAGTTCACATTTGTAGGTGGATCATCAGTGTTAGAGCTAAAATTAGCATGTTTAAAGTGATTTTCATGCTTCCAGGGGCCCAAAACACAAGATTTATGGAATGGTTAAAAGTGCATGAAAATGGCCAATTTACTCACTCTGAGTTCTCAAAAAGGGTTTCTTCACCCCGGGAAGTTAATTAAATACCATTTGGAGGCATTTAATGTTCGAGCAAAAACGGCTGATTTTCGACAAAAGAGATAACACCCCCCCATTACGTCATGCTTCAGAAATGTGGAAAATGGTCCGTTTTCAAATGTTTTATTTTTGAACGTCAGTTCACATTTGTAGGTGGATCATCAGTGTTAGAGCTAAAATTAGCATGTTTAAAGTGATTTTCATGCTTCCAGGGGCTCGGGAAGTGAAATAAATACCATTTGGAAGCATTTAATGTTCGAGCAAAAACGGCTGATTTTCGACAAAAGAGATAACACCCCCCCATTACGTCATGCTTCAGAAATGTGGAAAATGGTCCGTTTTCAAATGTTTTATTTTTGAACGTCAGTTCACATTTGTAGTTGGATCATCAGTGTTAGAGCTAAAATTAGCATGTTTAAAGTGATTTTCATGCTTCCAGGGGCTCGGGAAATTAATTAAATACCATTTGGAGGCATTTAATGTTCGAGCAAAAACGGCTGATTTTCGACAAAAGAGATAACACCCCCCCATTACGTCATGCTTCAGAAATGTGGAAAATGGTCCGTTTTCAAATGTTTTATTTTTGAACGTCAGTTCACATTTGTAGGTGGATCATCAGTGTTAGAGCTAAAATTAGCATGTTTAAAGTGATTTTCATGCTTCCAGGGGCCCAAAACACAAGATTTATGGAATGGTTAAAAGTGCATGAAAATGGCCAATTTACTCACTCTGAGTTCTCAAAAAGGGTTTCTTCACCCCGGGAAGTTAATTAAATACCATTTGGAGGCATTTAATGTTCGAGCAAAAACGGCTGATTTTCGACAAAAGAGATAACACCCCCCCATTACGTCATGCTTCAGAAATGTGGAAAATGGTCCGTTTTCAAATGTTTTATTTTTGAACGTCAGTTCACATTTGTAGGTGGATCATCAGTGTTAGAGACATAAATTAGCATGTTTAAAGTGATTTTCATGCTTCCAGGGGCTCGGGAAGTTAATTAAATACCATTTGGAGGCATTTACTGTTCGAGCAAAAACGGCTGATTTTCGACAAAAGAGATAACACCCCCCCATTACGTCATGCTTCAGAAATGTGGAAAATGGTCCGTTTTCAAATGTTTCATTTTTGAAAGTCAGTTCACATTTGTAGGTGGATTATCAGTGTTAGAGCTAAAATTAGCATGTTTAAAGTGATTTTCATGCTTCCAGGGGCCCAAAACACAAGATTTATGGAATGGTTAAAAGTGCATGAAAATGGCCAATTTACTCACTCTGAGTTCTCAAAAAGGGTTTCTTCACCCCGGGAAGTTAATTAAATACCATTTGGAGGCATTTAATGTTCGAGCAAAAACGGCTGATTTTCGACAAAAGAGATAACACCCCCCATTACGTCATGCTTCAGAAATGTGGAAAATGGTCCGTTTTCAAATGTTTTATTTTTGAACGTCAGTTCACATTTGTAGGTGGATCATCAGTGTTAGAGCTAAAATTAGCATGTTTAAAGTGATTTTCATGCTTCCAGGGGCCCAAAACACAAGATTTATGGAATGGTGAAAAGTGCATGAAAATGGCCAATTTACTCACTCTGAGTTCTCAAAAAGGGTTTCTTCACCCCGGGAAGTTAATTAAATACCATTTGGAGGCATTTAATGTTCGAGCAAAAACGGCTGATTTTCGACAAAAGAGATAACACCCCCCCATTACGTCATGCTTCAGAAATGTGGAAAATGGTCCGTTTTCAAATGTTTTATTTTTGAACGTCAGTTCACATTTGTAGGTGGATCATCAGTGTTAGAGCTAAAATTAGAATGTTTAAAGTGATTTTCATGCTTCCAGGGGCTCGGGAAGTTAATTAAATACCATTTGGAGGCATTTAATGTTCGAGCAAAAACGGCTGATTTTCGACAAAAGAGATAACACCCCCCCATTACGTCATGCTTCAGAAATGTGGAAAATGGTCCGTTTTCAAATGTTTTATTTTTGAACGTCAGTTCACATTTGTAGGTGGATCATCAGTGTTAGAGCTAAAATTAGCATGTTTAAAGTGATTTTCATGCTTCCAGGGGCCCAAAACACAAGATTTATGGAATGGTTAAAAGTGCATGAAAATGGCCAATTTACTCACTCTGAGTTCTCAAAAAGGGTTTCTTCCCCCCGGGAAGTTAATTAAATACCATTTGGAGGCATTTAATGTTCGAGCAAAAACGGCTGATTTTCGACAAAAGAGATAACACCCCCCCATTACGTCATGCTTCAGAAATGTGGAAAATGGTCCGTTTTCAAATGTTTTATTTTTGAACGTCAGTTCACATTTGTAGGTGGATCATCAGTGTTAGAGCTAAAATTAGCATGTTTAAAGTGATTTTCATGCTTCCAGGGGCTCGGGAAGTTAATTAAATACCATTTGGAGGCATTTAATGTTCGAGCAAAAACGGCTGATTTTCGACAAAAGAGATAACACCCCCCCATTACGTCATGCTTCAGAAATGTGGAAAATGGTCCATTTTCAAATGTTTTATTTTTGAACGTCAGTTCACATTTGTAGGTGGATCATCAGTGTTAGAGCTAAAATTAGCATGTTTAAAGTGATTTTCATGCTTCCAGGGGCCCAAAACACAAGATTTATGGAATGGTTAAAAGTGCATGAAAATGGCCAATTTACTCACTCTGAGTTCTCAAAAAGGGTTTCTTCACCCCGGGAAGTTAATTAAATACCATTTGGAGGCATTTAATGATCGAGCAAAAACGGCTGATTTTCGACAAAAGAGATAACACCCCCCCATTACGTCATGCTTCAGAAATGTGGAAAATGGTCCGTTTTCAAATGTTTTATTTTTGAACGTCAGTTCACATTTGTAGGTGGATCATCAGTGTTAGAGCTAAAATTAGCATGTTTAAAGTGATTTTCATGCTTCCAGGGGCTCGGGAAGTTAATTAAATACCATTTGGAGGCATTTAATGTTCGAGCAAAAACGGCTGATTTTCGACAAAAGAGATAACACCCCCCCATTACGTCATGCTTCAGAAATGTGAAAAATGGTCCTCCGTTTTCAAATGTTTTATTTTTGAACGTCAGTTCACATTTGTAGGTGGATCATCAGTGTTAGAGCTAAAATTAGCATGTTTAAAGTGATTTTCATGCTTCCAGGGGCCCAAAACACAAGATTTATGGAATGGTTAAAAGTGCATGAAAATGGCCAATTTACTCACTCTGAGTTCTCAAAAAGGGTTTCTTCCCCCCGGGAAGTTAATTAAATACCATTTGGAGGCATTTAATGTTCGAGCAAAAACGGCTGATTTTCGACAAAAGAGATAACACCCCCCCATTACGTCATGCTTCAGAAATGTGGAAAATGGTCCGTTTTCAAATGTTTTATTTTTGAACGTCAGTTCACATTTGTAGGTGGATCATCAGTGTTAGAGCTAAAATTAGCATGTTTAAAGTGATTTTCATACTTCCAGGGGCTCGGGAAGTTAATTAAATACCATTTGGAGGCATTTAATGTTCGAGCAAAAACGGCTGATTTTCGACAAAAGAGATAACACCCCCCCATTACGTCATGCTTCAGAAATGTGGAAAATGGTCCGTTTTCAAATGTTTTATTTTTGAACGTCAGTTCACATTTGTAGGTGGATCATCAGTGTTAGAGCTAAAATTAGCATGTTTAAAGTGATTTTCATGCTTCCAGGGGCTCGGGAAGTGAAATAAATACCATTTGGAGGCATTTAATGTTCGAGCAAAAACGGCTGATTTTCGACAAAAGAGATAACACCGCCCCATTACGTCATGCTTCAGAAATGTGGAAAATGGTCCGTTTTCAAATGTTTTATTTTTGAACGTCAGTTCACATTTGTAGGTGGATCATCAGTGTTAGAGCTAAAATTAGCATGTTTAAAGTGATTTTCATGCTTCCAGGGGCTCGGGAAGTGAAATAAATACCATTTGGAGGCATTTAATGTTCGAGCAAAATTGGCTGATTTTAGACAAAAGAGATAACACCCCCCCCCCATTACGTCATGCTTCAGAAATGTGGAAAATGGTCCGTTTTCAAATGTTTTATTTTTGAACGTCAGTTCACATTTGTAGGTGGATCATCAGTGTTAGAGCTAAAATTAGCATGTTTAAAGTGATTTTCATGCTTCCAGGGGCCCAAAACACAAGATTTATGGAATGGTTAAAAGTGCATGAAAATGGCCAATTTACTCACTCTGAGTTCTCAAAAAGGGTTTCTTCACCCCGGGAAGTTAATTAAATACCATTTGGAGGCATTTAATGTTCGAGCAAAAACGGCTGATTTTCGACAAAAGAGATAACACCCCCCCATTACGTCATGCTTCAGAAATGTGGAAAATGGTCCGTATTCAAATGTTTTATTTTTGAACGTCAGTTCACATTTGTAGGTGGATCATCAGTGTTAGAGCTAAAATTAGCATGTTTAAAGTGATTTTCATGCTTCCAGGGGCTCGGGAAATTAATTAAATACCATTTGGAGGCATTTAATGTTCGAGCAAAAACGGCTGATTTTCGACAAAAGAGATAACACCCCCCCATTACGTCATGCTTCAGAAATGTGGAAAATGGTCCGTTTTCAAATGTTTTATTTTTGAACGTCAGTTCACATTTGTAGGTGGATCATCAGTGTTAGAGCTAAAATTAGCATGTTTAAAGTGATTTTCATGCTTCCAGGGGCCCAAAACACAAGATTTATGGAATGGTTAAAAGTGCATGAAAATGGCCAATTTACTCACTCTGAGTTCTCAAAAAGGGTTTCTTCACCCCGGGAAGTTAATTAAATACCATTTGGAGGCATTTAATGTTCGAGCAAAAACGGTTGATTTTCGACAAAAGAGATAACACCCCCCCATTACGTCATGCTTCAGAAATGTGGAAAATGGTCCGTTTTCAAATGTTTTATTTTTGAACGTCAGTTCACATTTGTAGGTGGATCATCAGTGTTAGAGACATAAATTAGCATGTTTAAAGTGATTTTCATGCTTCCAGGGGCTCGGGAAGTTAATTAAATACCATTTGGAGGCATTTAATGTTCGAGCAAAAACGGCTGATTTTCGACAAAAGAGATAACACCCCCCCATTACGTCATGCTTCAGAAATGTGGAAAATGGTCCGTTTTCAAATGTTTCATTTTTGAAAGTCAGTTCACATTTGTAGGTGGATTATCAGTGTTAGAGCTAAAATTAGCATGTTTAAAGTGATTTTCATGCTTCCAGGGGCCCAAAACACAAGATTTATGGAATGGTTAAAAGTGCATGAAAATGGCCAATTTACTCACTCTGAGTTCTCAAAAAGGGTTTCTTCACCCCGGGAAGTTAATTAAATACCATTTGGAGGCATTTAATGTTCGAGCAAAAACGGCTGATTTTCGACAAAAGAGATAACACCCCCCCATTACGTCATGCTTCAGAAATGTGGAAAATGGTCCGTTTTCAAATGTTTTATTTTTGAACGTCAGTTCACATTTGTAGGTGGATCATCAGTGTTAGAGCTAAAATTAGCATGTTTAAAGTGATTTTCATGCTTCCAGGGGCCCAAAACACAAGATTTATGGAATGGTGAAAAGTGCATGAAAATGGCCAATTTACTCACTCTGAGTTCTCAAAAAGGGTTTCTTCACCCCGGGAAGTTAATTAAATACCATTTGGAGGCATTTAATGTTCGAGCAAAAACGGCTGATTTTCGACAAAAGAGATAACACCCCCCCATTACGTCATGCTTCAGAAATGTGGAAAATGGTCCGTTTTCAAATGTTTTATTTTTGAACGTCAGTTCACATTTGTAGGTGGATCATCAGTGTTAGAGCTAAAATTAGCATGTTTAAAGTGATTTTCATGCTTCCAGGGGCTCGGGAAGTTAATTAAATACCATTTGGAGGCATTTAATGTTCGAGCAAAAACGGCTGATTTTCGACAAAAGAGATAACACCCCCCCATTACGTCATGCTTCAGAAATGTGGAAAATGGTCCGTTTTCAAATGTTTTATTTTTGAACGTCAGTTCACATTTGTAGGTGGATCATCAGTGTTAGAGCTAAAATTAGCATGTTTAAAGTGATTTTCATGCTTCCAGGGGCTCGGGAAGTTAATTAAATACCATTTGGAGGCATTTAATGTTCGAGCAAAAACGGCTGATTTTCGACAAAAGAGATAACACCCCCCCATTACGTCATGCTTCAGAAATGTGGAAAATGGTCCATTTTCAAATGTTTTATTTTTGAACGTCAGTTCACATTTGTAGGTGGATCATCAGTGTTAGAGCTAAAATTAGCATGTTTAAAGTGATTTTCATGCTTCCAGGGGCCCAAAACACAAGATTTATGGAATGGTTAAAAGTGCATGAAAATGGCCAATTTACTCACTCTGAGTTCTCAAAAAGGGTTTCTTCACCCCGGGAAGTTAATTAAATACCATTTGGAGGCATTTAATGTTCGAGCAAAAACGGCTGATTTTCGACAAAAGAGATAACACCCCCCCATTACGTCATGCTTCAGAAATGTGGAAAATGGTCCGTTTTCAAATGTTTTATTTTTGAACGTCAGTTCACATTTGTAGGTGGATCATCAGTGTTAGAGCTAAAATTAGCATGTTTAAAGTGATTTTCATGCTTCCAGGGGCTCGGGAAGTTAATTAAATACCATTTGGAGGCATTTAATGTTCGAGCAAAAACGGCTGATTTTCGACAAAAGAGATAACACCCCCCCATTACGTCATGCTTCAGAAATGTGAAAAATGGTCCTCCGTTTTCAAATGTTTTATTTTTGAACGTCAGTTCACATTTGTAGGTGGATCATCAGTGTTAGAGCTAAAATTAGCATGTTTAAAGTGATTTTCATGCTTCCAGGGGCCCAAAACACAAGATTTATGGAATGGTTAAAAGTGCATGAAAATGGCCAATTTACTCACTCTGAGTTCTCAAAAAGGGTTTCTTCCCCCCGGGAAGTTAATTAAATACCATTTGGAGGCATTTAATGTTCGAGCAAAAACGGCTGATTTTCGACAAAAGAGATAACACCCCCCCATTACGTCATGCTTCAGAAATGTGGAAAATGGTCCGTTTTCAAATGTTTTATTTTTGAACGTCAGTTCACATTTGTAGGTGGATCATCAGTGTTAGAGCTAAAATTAGCATGTTTAAAGTGATTTTCATACTTCCAGGGGCTCGGGAAGTTAATTAAATACCATTTGGAGGCATTTAATGTTCGAGCAAAAACGGCTGATTTTCGACAAAAGAGATAACACCCCCCCATTACGTCATGCTTCAGAAATGTGGAAAATGGTCCGTTTTCAAATGTTTTATTTTTGAACGTCAGTTCACATTTGTAGGTGGATCATCAGTGTTAGAGCTAAAATTAGCATGTTTAAAGTGATTTTCATGCTTCCAGGGGCTCGGGAAGTGAAATAAATACCATTTGGAGGCATTTAATGTTCGAGCAAAAACGGCTGATTTTCGACAAAAGAGATAACACCGCCCCATTACGTCATGCTTCAGAAATGTGGAAAATGGTCCGTTTTCAAATGTTTTATTTTTGAACGTCAGTTCACATTTGTAGGTGGATCATCAGTGTTAGAGCTAAAATTAGCATGTTTAAAGTGATTTTCATGCTTCCAGGGGCTCGGGAAGTGAAATAAATACCATTTGGAGGCATTTAATGTTCGAGCAAAATTGGCTGATTTTAGACAAAAGAGATAACACCCCCCCCCCATTACGTCATGCTTCAGAAATGTGGAAAATGGTCCGTTTTCAAATGTTTTATTTTTGAACGTCAGTTCACATTTGTAGGTGGATCATCAGTGTTAGAGCTAAAATTAGCATGTTTAAAGTGATTTTCATGCTTCCAGGGGCCCAAAACACAAGATTTATGGAATGGTTAAAAGTGCATGAAAATGGCCAATTTACTCACTCTGAGTTCTCAAAAAGGGTTTCTTCACCCCGGGAAGTTAATTAAATACCATTTGGAGGCATTTAATGTTCGAGCAAAAACGGCTGATTTTCGACAAAAGAGATAACACCCCCCCATTACGTCATGCTTCAGAAATGTGGAAAATGGTCCGTATTCAAATGTTTTATTTTTGAACGTCAGTTCACATTTGTAGGTGGATCATCAGTGTTAGAGCTAAAATTAGCATGTTTAAAGTGATTTTCATGCTTCCAGGGGCTCGGGAAATTAATTAAATACCATTTGGAGGCATTTAATGTTCGAGCAAAAACGGCTGATTTTCGACAAAAGAGATAACACCCCCCCATTACGTCATGCTTCAGAAATGTGGAAAATGGTCCGTTTTCAAATGTTTTATTTTTGAACGTCAGTTCACATTTGTAGGTGGATCATCAGTGTTAGAGCTAAAATTAGCATGTTTAAAGTGATTTTCATGCTTCCAGGGGCCCAAAACACAAGATTTATGGAATGGTTAAAAGTGCATGAAAATGGCCAATTTACTCACTCTGAGTTCTCAAAAAGGGTTTCTTCACCCCGGGAAGTTAATTAAATACCATTTGGAGGCATTTAATGTTCGAGCAAAAACGGCTGATTTTCGACAAAAGAGATAACACCCCCCCATTACGTCATGCTTCAGAAATGTGGAAAATGGTCCGTTTTCAAATGTTTTATTTTTGAACGTCAGTTCACATTTGTAGGTGGATCATCAGTGTTAGAGACATAAATTAGCATGTTTAAAGTGATTTTCATGCTTCCAGGGGCTCGGGAAGTTAATTAAATACCATTTGGAGGCATTTAATGTTCGAGCAAAAACGGCTGATTTTCGACAAAAGAGATAACACCCCCCCATTACGTCATGCTTCAGAAATGTGGAAAATGGTCCGTTTTCAAATGTTTCATTTTTGAAAGTCAGTTCACATTTGTAGGTGGATTATCAGTGTTAGAGCTAAAATTAGCATGTTTAAAGTGATTTTCATGCTTCCAGGGGCCCAAAACACAAGATTTATGGAATGGTTAAAAGTGCATGAAAATGGCCAATTTACTCACTCTGAGTTCTCAAAAAGGGTTTCTTCACCCCGGGAAGTTAATTAAATACCATTTGGAGGCATTTAATGTTCGAGCAAAAACGGCTGATTTTCGACAAAAGAGATAACACCCCCCCATTACGTCATGCTTCAGAAATGTGGAAAATGGTCCGTTTTCAAATGTTTTATTTTTGAACGTCAGTTCACATTTGTAGGTGGATCATCAGTGTTAGAGCTAAAATTAGCATGTTTAAAGTGATTTTCATGCTTCCAGGGGCCCAAAACACAAGATTTATGGAATGGTGAAAAGTGCATGAAAATGGCCAATTTACTCACTCTGAGTTCTCAAAAAGGGTTTCTTCACCCCGGGAAGTTAATTAAATACCATTTGGAGGCATTTAATGTTCGAGCAAAAACGGCTGATTTTCGACAAAAGAGATAACACCCCCCCATTACGTCATGCTTCAGAAATGTGGAAAATGGTCCGTTTTCAAATGTTTTATTTTTGAACGTCAGTTCACATTTGTAGGTGGATCATCAGTGTTAGAGCTAAAATTAGCATGTTTAAAGTGATTTACATGCTTCCAGGGGCTCGGGAAGTTAATTAAATACCATTTGGAGGCATTTAATGTTCGAGCAAAAACGGCTGATTTTCGACAAAAGAGATAACACCCCCCATTACGTCATGCTTCAGAAATGTGGAAAATGGTCCGTTTTCAAATGTTTTATTTTTGAACATCAGTTCACATTTGTAGGTGGATCATCAGTGTTAGAGCTAAAATTAGCATGTTTAAAGTGATTTTCATGCTTCCAGGGGCCCAAAACACAAGATTTATGGAATGGTTAAAAGTGCATGAAAATGGCCAATTTACTCACTCTGAGTTCTCAAAAAGGGTTTCTTCACCCCGGGAAGTTAATTAAATACCATTTGGAGGCATTTAATGTTCGAGCAAAAACGGCTGATTTTCGACAAAAGAGATAACACCCCCCCATTACGTCATGCTTCAGAAATGTGGAAAATGGTCCGTTTTCAAATGTTTCATTTTTGAAAGTCAGTTCACATTTGTAGGTGGATTATCAGTGTTAGAGCTAAAATTAGCATGTTTAAAGTGATTTTCATGCTTCCAGGGGCCCAAAACACAAGATTTATGGAATGGTTAAAAGTGCATGAAAATGGCCAATTTACTCACTCTGAGTTCTCAAAAAGGGTTTCTTCACCCCGGGAAGTTAATTAAATACCATTTGGAGGCATTTAATGTTCGAGCAAAAACGGCTGATTTTCGACAAAAGAGATAACACCCCCCCATTACGTCATGCTTCAGAAATGTGGAAAATGGTCCGTTTTCAAATGTTTTATTTTTGAACGTCAGTTCACATTTGTAGGTGGATCATCAGTGTTAGAGCTAAAATTAGCATGTTTAAAGTGATTTTCATGCTTCCAGGGGCCCAAAACACAAGATTTATGGAATGGTGAAAAGTGCATGAAAATGGCCAATTTACTCACTCTGAGTTCTCAAAAAGGGTTTCTTCACCCCGGGAAGTTAATTAAATACCATTTGGAGGCATTTAATGTTCGAGCAAAAACGGCTGATTTTCGACAAAAGAGATAACACCCCCCCATTACGTCATGCTTCAGAAATGTGGAAAATGGTCCGTTTTCAAATGTTTTATTTTTGAACGTCAGTTCACATTTGTAGGTGGATCATCAGTGTTAGAGCTAAAATTAGCATGTTTAAAGTGATTTACATGCTTCCAGGGGCTCGGGAAGTTAATTAAATACCATTTGGAGGCATTTAATGTTCGAGCAAAAACGGCTGATTTTCGACAAAAGAGATAACACCCCCCATTACGTCATGCTTCAGAAATGTGGAAAATGGTCCGTTTTCAAATGTTTTATTTTTGAACATCAGTTCACATTTGTAGGTGGATCATCAGTGTTAGAGCTAAAATTAGCATGTTTAAAGTGATTTTCATGCTTCCAGGGGCCCAAAACACAAGATTTATGGAATGGTTAAAAGTGCATGAAAATGGCCAATTTACTCACTCTGAGTTCTCAAAAAGGGTTTCTTCACCCCGGGAAGTTAATTAAATACCATTTGGAGGCATTTAATGTTCGAGCAAAAACGGCTGATTTTCGACAAAAGAGATAACACCCCCCCATTACGTCATGCTTCAGAAATGTGGAAAATGGTCCGTTTTCAAATGTTTTATTTTTGAACGTCAGTTCACATTTGTAGGTGGATCATCAGTGTTAGAGCTAAAATTAGCATGTTTAAAGTGATTTTCATGCTTCCAGGGGCTCGGGAACTGAAATAAATACCATTTGGAAGCATTTAATGTTCGAGCAAAAACGGCTGATTTTCGACAAAAGAGATAACACCCCCCCATTACGTCATGCTTCAGAAATGTGGAAAATGGTCCGTTTTCAAATGTTTTATTTTTGAACGTCAGTTCACATTTGTAGTTGGATCATCAGTGTTAGAGCTAAAATTAGCATGTTTAAAGTGATTTTCATGCTTCCAGGGGCTCGGGAAATTAATTAAATACCATTTGGAGGCATTTAATGTTCGAGCAAAAACGGCTGATTTTCGACAAAAGAGATAACACCCCCCCATTACGTCATGCTTCAGAAATGTGGAAAATGGTCCGTTTTCAAATGTTTTATTTTTGAACGTCAGTTCACATTTGTAGGTGGATCATCAGTGTTAGAGCTAAAATTAGCATGTTTAAAGTGATTTTCATGCTTCCAGGGGCCCAAAACACAAGATTTATGGAATGGTTAAAAGTGCATGAAAATGGCCAATTTACTCACTCTGAGTTCTCAAAAAGGGTTTCTTCACCCCGGGAAGTTAATTAAATACCATTTGGAGGCATTTAATGTTCGAGCAAAAACGGCTGATTTTCGACAAAAGAGATAACACCCCCCCATTACGTCATGCTTCAGAAATGTGGAAAATGGTCCGTTTTCAAATGTTTTATTTTTGAACGTCAGTTCACATTTGTAGGTGGATCATCAGTGTTAGAGCTAAAATTAGCATGTTTAAAGTGATTTTCATGCTTCCAGGGGCTCGGGAAGTTAATTAAATACCATTTGGAGGCATTTAATGTTCGAGCAAAAACGGCTGATTTTCGACAAAAGAGATAACACCCCCCCATTACGTCATGCTTCAGAAATGTGGAAAATGGTCCGTGTTCAAATGTTTTATTTTTGAACGTCAGTTCACATTTGTAGGTGGATCATCAGTGTTAGAGCTAAAATTAGCATGTTTAAAGTGATTTTCATGCTTCCAGGGGCCCAAAACACAAGATTTATGGAATGGTTAAAAGTGCATGAAAATGGCCAATTTACTCACTCTGAGTTCTCAAAAAGGGTTTCTTCACCCCGGGAAGTTAATTAAATACCATTTGGAGGCATTTAATGTTCGAGCAAAAACGGCTGATTTTCGACAAAAGAGATAACACCCCCCCATTACGTCATGCTTCAGAAATGTGGAAAATGGTCCGTTTTCAAATGTTTTATTTTTGAACGTCAGTTCACATTTGTAGGTGGATCATCAGTGTTAGAGCTAAAATTAGCATGTTTAAAGTGATTTTCATGCTTCCAGGGGCTCGGGAAGTGAAATAAATACCATTTGGAAGCATTTAATGTTCGAGCAAAAACGGCTGATTTTCGACAAAAGAGATAACACCCCCCCATTACGTCATGCTTCAGAAATGTGGAAAATGGTCTGTTTTCAAATGTTTTATTTTTGAACGTCAGTTCACATTTGTAGGTGGATCATCAGTGTTAGAGCTAAAATTAGCATGTTTAAAGTGATTTTCATGCTTCCAGGGGCTCGGGAAATTAATTAAATACCATTTGGAGGCATTTAATGTTCGAGCAAAAACGGCTGATTTTCGACAAAAGAGATAACACCCCCCCATTACGTCATGCTTCAGAAATGTGGAAAATGGTCCGTTTTCAAATGTTTTATTTTTGAACGTCAGTTCACATTTGTAGGTGGATCATCAGTGTTAGAGCTAAAATGAGCATGTTTAAAGTGATTTTCATGCTTCCAGGGGCCCAAAACACAAGATTTATGGAATGGTTAAAAGTGCATGAAAATGGCCAATTTACTCACTCTGAGTTCTCAAAAAGGGTTTCTTCCCCCCGGGAAGTTAATTAAATACCATTTGGAGGCATTTAATGTTCGAGCAAAAACGGCTGATTTTGGACAAAAGAGATAACACCCCCCCATTACGTCATGCTTCAGAAATGTGGAAAATGGTCCGTTTTCAAATGTTTTATTTTTGAACGTCAGTTCACATTTGTAGGTGGATCATCAGTGTTAGAGCTAAAATTAGCATGTTTAAAGTGATTTTCATGCTTCCAGGGGCTCGGGAAGTTAATTAAATACCATTTGGAGGCATTTAATGTTCGAGCAAAAACGGCTGATTTTCGACAAAAGAGATAACACCCCCCCATTACGTCATGCTTCAGAAATGTGGAAAATGGTCCGTTTTCAAATGTTTTATTTTTGAACGTCAGTTCACATTTGTAGGTGGATCATCAGTGTTAGAGCTGAAATTAGCATGTTTAAAGTGATTTTCATGCTTCCAGGGGCTCGGGAAGTGAAATAAATACCATTTGGAGGCATTTAATGTTCGAGCAAAAACGGCTGATTTTCGACAAAAGAGATAACACCGCCCCATTACGTCATGCTTCAGAAATGTGGAAAATGGTCCGTTTTCAAATGTTTTATTTTTGAACGTCAGTTCACATTTGTAGGTGGATCATCAGTGTTAGAGCTAAAATTAGCATGTTTAAAGTGATTTTCATGCTTCCAGGGGCTCGGGAAGTGAAATAAATACCATTTGGAGGCATTTAATGTTCGAGCAAAATTGGCTGATTTTAGACAAAAGAGATAACACCCCCCCCCCATTACGTCATGCTTCAGAAATGTGGAAAATGGTCCGTTTTCAAATGTTTTATTTTTGAACGTCAGTTCACATTTGTAGGTGGATCATCAGTGTTAGAGCTAAAATTAGCATGTTTAAAGTGATTTTCATGCTTCCAGGGGCCCAAAACACAAGATTTATGGAATGGTTAAAAGTGCATGAAAATGGCCAATTTACTCACTCTGAGTTCTCAAAAAGGGTTTCTTCACCCCGGGAAGTTAATTAAATACCATTTGGAGGCATTTAATGTTCGAGCAAAAACGGCTGATTTTCGACAAAAGAGATAACACCCCCCCATTACGTCATGCTTCAGAAATGTGGAAAATGGTCCGTTTTCAAATGTTTTATTTTTGAACGTCAGTTCACATTTGTAGGTGGATCATCAGTGTTAGAGCTAAAATTAGCATGTTTAAAGTGATTTTCATGCTTCCAGGGGCTCGGGAAGTGAAATAAATACCATTTGGAAGCATTTAATGTTCGAGCAAAAACGGCTGATTTTCGACAAAAGAGATAACACCCCCCCATTACGTCATGCTTCAGAAATGTGGAAAATGGTCCGTTTTCAAATGTTTTATTTTTGAACGTCAGTTCACATTTGTAGGTGGATCATCAGTGTTAGAGCTAAAATTAGCATGTTTAAAGTGATTTTCATGCTTCCAGGGGCTCGGGAAATTAATTAAATACCATTTGGAGGCATTTAATGTTCGAGCAAAAACGGCTGATTTTCGACAAAAGAGATAACACCCCCCCATTACGTCATGCTTCAGAAATGTGGAAAATGGTCCGTTTTCAAATGTTTTATTTTTGAACGTCAGTTCACATTTGTAGGTGGATCATCAGTGTTAGAGCTAAAATTAGCATGTTTAAAGTGATTTTCATGCTTCCAGGGGCCCAAAACACAAGATTTATGGAATGGTTAAAAGTGCATGAAAATGGCCAATTTACTCACTCTGAGTTCTCAAAAAGGGTTTCTTCACCCCGGGAAGTTAATTAAATACCATTTGGAGGCATTTAATGTTCGAGCAAAAACGGCTGATTTTCGACAAAAGAGATAACACCCCCCCATTACGTCATGCTTCAGAAATGTGGAAAATGGTCCGTTTTCAAATGTTTTATTTTTGAACGTCAGTTCACATTTGTAGGTGGATCATCAGTGTTAGAGCTAAAATTAGCATGTTTAAAGTGATTTTCATGCTTCCAGGGGCTCGGGAAGTTAATTAAATACCATTTGGAGGCATTTAATGTTCGAGCAAAAACGGCTGATTTTCGACAAAAGAGATAACACCCCCCCATTACGTCATGCTTCAGAAATGTGGAAAATGGTCCGTGTTCAAATGTTTTATTTTTGAACGTCAGTTCACATTTGTAGGTGGATCATCAGTGTTAGAGCTAAAATTAGCATGTTTAAAGTGATTTTCATGCTTCCAGGGGCCCAAAACACAAGATTTATGGAATGGTTAAAAGTGCATGAAAATGGCCAATTTACTCACTCTGAGTTCTCAAAAAGGGTTTCTTCACCCCGGGAAGTTAATTAAATACCATTTGGAGGCATTTAATGTTCGAGCAAAAACGGCTGATTTTCGACAAAAGAGATAACACCCCCCCATTACGTCATGCTTCAGAAATGTGGAAAATGGTCCGTTTTCAAATGTTTTATTTTTGAACGTCAGTTCACATTTGTAGGTGGATCATCAGTGTTAGAGCTAAAATTAGCATGTTTAAAGTGATTTTCATGCTTCCAGGGGCTCGGGAAGTGAAATAAATACCATTTGGAAGCATTTAATGTTCGAGCAAAAACGGCTGATTTTCGACAAAAGAGATAACACCCCCCCATTACGTCATGCTTCAGAAATGTGGAAAATGGTCTGTTTTCAAATGTTTTATTTTTGAACGTCAGTTCACATTTGTAGGTGGATCATCAGTGTTAGAGCTAAAATTAGCATGTTTAAAGTGATTTTCATGCTTCCAGGGGCTCGGGAAATTAATTAAATACCATTTGGAGGCATTTAATGTTCGAGCAAAAACGGCTGATTTTCGACAAAAGAGATAACACCCCCCCATTACGTCATGCTTCAGAAATGTGGAAAATGGTCCGTTTTCAAATGTTTTATTTTTGAACGTCAGTTCACATTTGTAGGTGGATCATCAGTGTTAGAGCTAAAATTAGCATGTTTAAAGTGATTTTCATGCTTCCAGGGGCCCAAAACACAAGATTTATGGAATGGTTAAAAGTGCATGAAAATGGCCAATTTACTCACTCTGAGTTCTCAAAAAGGGTTTCTTCACCCCGGGAAGTTAATTAAATACCATTTGGAGGCATTTAATGTTCGAGCAAAAACGGCTGATTTTCGACAAAAGAGATAACACCCCCCCCATTACGTCATGCTTCAGAAATGTGGAAAATGGTCCGTTTTCAAATGTTTTATTTTTGAACGTCAGTTCACATTTGTAGGTGGATCATCAGTGTTAGAGACAAAATTAGCATGTTTAAAGTGATTTTCATGCTTCCAGGGGCTCGGGAAGTTAATTAAATACCATTTGGAGGCATTTAATGTTCGAGCAAAAACGGCTGATTTTCGACAAAAGAGATAATACCCCCCCATTACGTCATGCTTCAGAAATGTGGAAAATGGTCCGTTTTCAAATGTTTCATTTTTGAACGTCAGTTCACATTTGTAGGTGGATTATCAGTGTTAGAACTAAAATTAGCATGTTTAAAGTGATTTTCATGCTTCCAGGGGCCCAAAACACAAGATTTATGGAATGGTTAAAAGTGCATGAAAATGGCCAATTTACTCACTCTGAGTTCTCAAAAAGGGTTTCTTCACCCCGGGAAGTTAATTAAATACCATTTGGAGGCATTTAATATTCGAGCAAAAACGGCTGATTTTCGACAAAAGAGATAACACCCCCCCCATTACGTCATGCTTCAGAAATGTGGAAAATGGTCCGTTTTCAAATGTTTTATTTTTGAACGTCAGTTCACATTTGTAGGTGGATCATCAGTGTTAGAGCTAAAATTAGCATGTTTAAAGTGATTTTCATGCTTCCAGGGGCCCAAAACACAAGATTTATGGAATGGTTAAAAGTGCATGAAAATGGCCAATTTACTCACTCTGAGTTCTCAAAAAGGGTTTCTTCACCCCGGGAAGTTAATTAAATACCATTTGGAGGCATTTAATGTTCGAGCAAAAACGGCTGATTTTCGACAAAAGAGATAACACCCCCCCATTACGTCATGCTTCAGAAATGTGGAAAATGGTCCGTTTTCAAATGTTTTATTTTTGAACGTCAGTTCACATTTGTAGGTGGATCATCAGTGTTAGAGCTAAAATTAGCATGTTTAAAGTGATTTTCATGCTTCCAGGGGCCCAAAACACAAGATTTATGGAATGGTGAAAAGTGCATGAAAATGGCCAATTTACTCACTCTGAGTTCTCAAAAAGGGTTTCTTCACCCCGGGAAGTTAATTAAATACCATTTGGAGGCATTTAATGTTCGAGCAAAAACGGCTGATTTTCGACAAAAGAGATAACACCCCCCCATTACGTCATGCTTCAGAAATGTGGAAAATGGTCCGTTTTCAAATGTTTTATTTTTGAACGTCAGTTCACATTTGTAGGTGGATCATCAGTGTTAGAGCTAAAATTAGCATGTTTAAAGTGATTTTCATGCTTCCAGGGGCTCGGGAAGTTAATTAAATACCATTTGGAGGCATTTAATGTTCGAGCAAAAACGGCTGATTTTCGACAAAAGAGATAACACCCCCCCATTACGTCATGCTTCAGAAATGTGGAAAATGGTCCGTTTTCAAATGTTTTATTTTTGAACGTCAGTTCACATTTGTAGGTGGATCATCAGTGTTAGAGCTAAAATTAGCATGTTTAAAGTGATTTTCATGCTTCCAGGGGCCCAAAACACAAGATTTATGGAATGGTTAAAAGTGCATGAAAATGGCCAATTTACTCACTCTGAGTTCTCAAAAAGGGTTTCTTCCCCCCGGGAAGTTAATTAAATACCATTTGGAGGCATTTAATGTTCGAGCAAAAACGGCTGATTTTCGACAAAAGAGATAACACCCCCCCATTACGTCATGCTTCAGAAATGTGGAAAATGGTCCGTTTTCAAATGTTTTATTTTTGAACGTCAGTTCACATTTGTAGGTGGATCATCAGTGTTAGAGCTAAAATTAGCATGTTTAAAGTGATTTTCATGCTTCCAGGGGCTCGGGAAGTTAATTAAATACCATTTGGAGGCATTTAATGTTCGAGCAAAAACGGCTGATTTTCGACAAAAGAGATAACACCCCCCCATTACGTCATGCTTCAGAAATGTGGAAAATGGTCCGTTTTCAAATGTTTTATTTTTGAACGTCAGTTCACATTTGTAGGTGGATCATCAGTGTTAGAGCTGAAATTAGCATGTTTAAAGTGATTTTCATGCTTCCAGGGGCTCGGGAAGTGAAATAAATACCATTTGGAGGCATTTAATGTTCGAGCAAAAACGGCTGATTTTCGACAAAAGAGATAACACCGCCCCATTACGTCATGCTTCAGAAATGTGGAAAATGGTCCGTTTTCAAATGTTTTATTTTTGAACGTCAGTTCACATTTGTAGGTGGATCATCAGTGTTAGAGCTAAAATTAGCATGTTTAAAGTGATTTTCATGCTTCCAGGGGCTCGGGAAGTGAAATAAATACCATTTGGAGGCATTTAATGTTCGAGCAAAATTGGCTGATTTTAGACAAAAGAGATAACACCCCCCCCCCATTACGTCATGCTTCAGAAATGTGGAAAATGGTCCGTTTTCAAATGTTTTATTTTTGAACGTCAGTTCACATTTGTAGGTGGATCATCAGTGTTAGAGCTAAAATTAGCATGTTTAAAGTGATTTTCATGCTTCCAGGGGCCCAAAACACAAGATTTATGGAATGGTTAAAAGTGCATGAAAATGGCCAATTTACTCACTCTGAGTTCTCAAAAAGGGTTTCTTCACCCCGGGAAGTTAATTAAATACCATTTGGAGGCATTTAATGTTCGAGCAAAAACGGCTGATTTTCGACAAAAGAGATAACACCCCCCCATTACGTCATGCTTCAGAAATGTGGAAAATGGTCCGTTTTCAAATGTTTTATTTTTGAACGTCAGTTCACATTTGTAGGTGGATCATCAGTGTTAGAGCTAAAATTAGCATGTTTAAAGTGATTTTCATGCTTCCAGGGGCTCGGGAAGTGAAATAAATACCATTTGGAAGCATTTAATGTTCGAGCAAAAACGGCTGATTTTCGACAAAAGAGATAACACCCCCCCATTACGTCATGCTTCAGAAATGTGGAAAATGGTCCGTTTTCAAATGTTTTATTTTTGAACGTCAGTTCACATTTGTAGTTGGATCATCAGTGTTAGAGCTAAAATTAGCATGTTTAAAGTGATTTTCATGCTTCCAGGGGCTCGGGAAATTAATTAAATACCATTTGGAGGCATTTAATGTTCGAGCAAAAACGGCTGATTTTCGACAAAAGAGATAACACCCCCCCATTACGTCATGCTTCAGAAATGTGGAAAATGGTCCGTTTTCAAATGTTTTATTTTTGAACGTCAGTTCACATTTGTAGGTGGATCATCAGTGTTAGAGCTAAAATTAGCATGTTTAAAGTGATTTTCATGCTTCCAGGGGCCCAAAACACAAGATTTATGGAATGGTTAAAAGTGCATGAAAATGGCCAATTTACTCACTCTGAGTTCTCAAAAAGGGTTTCTTCACCCCGGGAAGTTAATTAAATACCATTTGGAGGCATTTAATGTTCGAGCAAAAACGGCTGATTTTCGACAAAAGAGATAACACCCCCCCATTACGTCATGCTTCAGAAATGTGGAAAATGGTCCGTTTTCAAATGTTTTATTTTTGAACGTCAGTTCACATTTGTAGGTGGATCATCAGTGTTAGAGACATAAATTAGCATGTTTAAAGTGATTTTCATGCTTCCAGGGGCTCGGGAAGTTAATTAAATACCATTTGGAGGCATTTAATGTTCGAGCAAAAACGGCTGATTTTCGACAAAAGAGATAACACCCCCCCATTACGTCATGCTTCAGAAATGTGGAAAATGGTCCGTTTTCAAATGTTTCATTTTTGAAAGTCAGTTCACATTTGTAGGTGGATTATCAGTGTTAGAGCTAAAATTAGCATGTTTAAAGTGATTTTCATGCTTCCAGGGGCCCAAAACACAAGATTTATGGAATGGTTAAAAGTGCATGAAAATGGCCAATTTACTCACTCTGAGTTCTCAAAAAGGGTTTCTTCACCCCGGGAAGTTAATTAAATACCATTTGGAGGCATTTAATGTTCGAGCAAAAACGGCTGATTTTCGACAAAAGAGATAACACCCCCCCATTACGTCATGCTTCAGAAATGTGGAAAATGGTCCGTTTTCAAATGTTTTATTTTTGAACGTCAGTTCACATTTGTAGGTGGATCATCAGTGTTAGAGCTAAAATTAGCATGTTTAAAGTGATTTTCATGCTTCCAGGGGCCCAAAACACAAGATTTATGGAATGGTGAAAAGTGCATGAAAATGGCCAATTTACTCACTCTGAGTTCTCAAAAAGGGTTTCTTCACCCCGGGAAGTTAATTAAATACCATTTGGAGGCATTTAATGTTCGAGCAAAAACGGCTGATTTTCGACAAAAGAGATAACACCCCCCCATTACGTCATGCTTCAGAAATGTGGAAAATGGTCCGTTTTCAAATGTTTTATTTTTGAACGTCAGTTCACATTTGTAGGTGGATCATCAGTGTTAGAGCTAAAATTAGAATGTTTAAAGTGATTTTCATGCTTCCAGGGGCTCGGGAAGTTAATTAAATACCATTTGGAGGCATTTAATGTTCGAGCAAAAACGGCTGATTTTCGACAAAAGAGATAACACCCCCCCATTACGTCATGCTTCAGAAATGTGGAAAATGGTCCGTTTTCAAATGTTTTATTTTTGAACGTCAGTTCACATTTGTAGGTGGATCATCAGTGTTAGAGCTAAAATTAGCATGTTTAAAGTGATTTTCATGCTTCCAGGGGCCCAAAACACAAGATTTATGGAATGGTTAAAAGTGCATGAAAATGGCCAATTTACTCACTCTGAGTTCTCAAAAAGGGTTTCTTCCCCCCGGGAAGTTAATTAAATACCATTTGGAGGCATTTAATGTTCGAGCAAAAACGGCTGATTTTCGACAAAAGAGATAACACCCCCCCATTACGTCATGCTTCAGAAATGTGGAAAATGGTCCGTTTTCAAATGTTTTATTTTTGAACGTCAGTTCACATTTGTAGGTGGATCATCAGTGTTAGAGCTAAAATTAGCATGTTTAAAGTGATTTTCATGCTTCCAGGGGCTCGGGAAGTTAATTAAATACCATTTGGAGGCATTTAATGTTCGAGCAAAAACGGCTGATTTTCGACAAAAGAGATAACACCCCCCCATTACGTCATGCTTCAGAAATGTGGAAAATGGTCCATTTTCAAATGTTTTATTTTTGAACGTCAGTTCACATTTGTAGGTGGATCATCAGTGTTAGAGCTAAAATTAGCATGTTTAAAGTGATTTTCATGCTTCCAGGGGCCCAAAACACAAGATTTATGGAATGGTTAAAAGTGCATGAAAATGGCCAATTTACTCACTCTGAGTTCTCAAAAAGGGTTTCTTCACCCCGGGAAGTTAATTAAATACCATTTGGAGGCATTTAATGATCGAGCAAAAACGGCTGATTTTCGACAAAAGAGATAACACCCCCCCATTACGTCATGCTTCAGAAATGTGGAAAATGGTCCGTTTTCAAATGTTTTATTTTTGAACGTCAGTTCACATTTGTAGGTGGATCATCAGTGTTAGAGCTAAAATTAGCATGTTTAAAGTGATTTTCATGCTTCCAGGGGCTCGGGAAGTTAATTAAATACCATTTGGAGGCATTTAATGTTCGAGCAAAAACGGCTGATTTTCGACAAAAGAGATAACACCCCCCCATTACGTCATGCTTCAGAAATGTGAAAAATGGTCCTCCGTTTTCAAATGTTTTATTTTTGAACGTCAGTTCACATTTGTAGGTGGATCATCAGTGTTAGAGCTAAAATTAGCATGTTTAAAGTGATTTTCATGCTTCCAGGGGCCCAAAACACAAGATTTATGGAATGGTTAAAAGTGCATGAAAATGGCCAATTTACTCACTCTGAGTTCTCAAAAAGGGTTTCTTCCCCCCGGGAAGTTAATTAAATACCATTTGGAGGCATTTAATGTTCGAGCAAAAACGGCTGATTTTCGACAAAAGAGATAACACCCCCCCATTACGTCATGCTTCAGAAATGTGGAAAATGGTCCGTTTTCAAATGTTTTATTTTTGAACGTCAGTTCACATTTGTAGGTGGATCATCAGTGTTAGAGCTAAAATTAGCATGTTTAAAGTGATTTTCATACTTCCAGGGGCTCGGGAAGTTAATTAAATACCATTTGGAGGCATTTAATGTTCGAGCAAAAACGGCTGATTTTCGACAAAAGAGATAACACCCCCCCATTACGTCATGCTTCAGAAATGTGGAAAATGGTCCGTTTTCAAATGTTTTATTTTTGAACGTCAGTTCACATTTGTAGGTGGATCATCAGTGTTAGAGCTAAAATTAGCATGTTTAAAGTGATTTTCATGCTTCCAGGGGCTCGGGAAGTGAAATAAATACCATTTGGAGGCATTTAATGTTCGAGCAAAAACGGCTGATTTTCGACAAAAGAGATAACACCGCCCCATTACGTCATGCTTCAGAAATGTGGAAAATGGTCCGTTTTCAAATGTTTTATTTTTGAACGTCAGTTCACATTTGTAGGTGGATCATCAGTGTTAGAGCTAAAATTAGCATGTTTAAAGTGATTTTCATGCTTCCAGGGGCTCGGGAAGTGAAATAAATACCATTTGGAGGCATTTAATGTTCGAGCAAAATTGGCTGATTTTAGACAAAAGAGATAACACCCCCCCCCCATTACGTCATGCTTCAGAAATGTGGAAAATGGTCCGTTTTCAAATGTTTTATTTTTGAACGTCAGTTCACATTTGTAGGTGGATCATCAGTGTTAGAGCTAAAATTAGCATGTTTAAAGTGATTTTCATGCTTCCAGGGGCCCAAAACACAAGATTTATGGAATGGTTAAAAGTGCATGAAAATGGCCAATTTACTCACTCTGAGTTCTCAAAAAGGGTTTCTTCACCCCGGGAAGTTAATTAAATACCATTTGGAGGCATTTAATGTTCGAGCAAAAACGGCTGATTTTCGACAAAAGAGATAACACCCCCCCATTACGTCATGCTTCAGAAATGTGGAAAATGGTCCGTATTCAAATGTTTTATTTTTGAACGTCAGTTCACATTTGTAGGTGGATCATCAGTGTTAGAGCTAAAATTAGCATGTTTAAAGTGATTTTCATGCTTCCAGGGGCTCGGGAAATTAATTAAATACCATTTGGAGGCATTTAATGTTCGAGCAAAAACGGCTGATTTTCGACAAAAGAGATAACACCCCCCCATTACGTCATGCTTCAGAAATGTGGAAAATGGTCCGTTTTCAAATGTTTTATTTTTGAACGTCAGTTCACATTTGTAGGTGGATCATCAGTGTTAGAGCTAAAATTAGCATGTTTAAAGTGATTTTCATGCTTCCAGGGGCCCAAAACACAAGATTTATGGAATGGTTAAAAGTGCATGAAAATGGCCAATTTACTCACTCTGAGTTCTCAAAAAGGGTTTCTTCACCCCGGGAAGTTAATTAAATACCATTTGGAGGCATTTAATGTTCGAGCAAAAACGGCTGATTTTCGACAAAAGAGATAACACCCCCCCATTACGTCATGCTTCAGAAATGTGGAAAATGGTCCGTTTTCAAATGTTTTATTTTTGAACGTCAGTTCACATTTGTAGGTGGATCATCAGTGTTAGAGACATAAATTAGCATGTTTAAAGTGATTTTCATGCTTCCAGGGGCTCGGGAAGTTAATTAAATACCATTTGGAGGCATTTAATGTTCGAGCAAAAACGGCTGATTTTCGACAAAAGAGATAACACCCCCCCATTACGTCATGCTTCAGAAATGTGGAAAATGGTCCGTTTTCAAATGTTTCATTTTTGAAAGTCAGTTCACATTTGTAGGTGGATTATCAGTGTTAGAGCTAAAATTAGCATGTTTAAAGTGATTTTCATGCTTCCAGGGGCCCAAAACACAAGATTTATGGAATGGTTAAAAGTGCATGAAAATGGCCAATTTACTCACTCTGAGTTCTCAAAAAGGGTTTCTTCACCCCGGGAAGTTAATTAAATACCATTTGGAGGCATTTAATGTTCGAGCAAAAACGGCTGATTTTCGACAAAAGAGATAACACCCCCCCATTACGTCATGCTTCAGAAATGTGGAAAATGGTCCGTTTTCAAATGTTTTATTTTTGAACGTCAGTTCACATTTGTAGGTGGATCATCAGTGTTAGAGCTAAAATTAGCATGTTTAAAGTGATTTTCATGCTTCCAGGGGCCCAAAACACAAGATTTATGGAATGGTGAAAAGTGCATGAAAATGGCCAATTTACTCACTCTGAGTTCTCAAAAAGGGTTTCTTCACCCCGGGAAGTTAATTAAATACCATTTGGAGGCATTTAATGTTCGAGCAAAAACGGCTGATTTTCGACAAAAGAGATAACACCCCCCCATTACGTCATGCTTCAGAAATGTGGAAAATGGTCCGTTTTCAAATGTTTTATTTTTGAACGTCAGTTCACATTTGTAGGTGGATCATCAGTGTTAGAGCTAAAATTAGCATGTTTAAAGTGATTTTCATGCTTCCAGGGGCTCGGGAAGTTAATTAAATACCATTTGGAGGCATTTAATGTTCGAGCAAAAACGGCTGATTTTCGACAAAAGAGATAACACCCCCCCATTACGTCATGCTTCAGAAATGTGGAAAATGGTCCGTTTTCAAATGTTTTATTTTTGAACGTCAGTTCACATTTGTAGGTGGATCATCAGTGTTAGAGCTAAAATTAGCATGTTTAAAGTGATTTTCATGCTTCCAGGGGCTCGGGAAGTTAATTAAATACCATTTGGAGGCATTTAATGTTCGAGCAAAAACGGCTGATTTTCGACAAAAGAGATAACACCCCCCCATTACGTCATGCTTCAGAAATGTGGAAAATGGTCCATTTTCAAATGTTTTATTTTTGAACGTCAGTTCACATTTGTAGGTGGATCATCAGTGTTAGAGCTAAAATTAGCATGTTTAAAGTGATTTTCATGCTTCCAGGGGCCCAAAACACAAGATTTATGGAATGGTTAAAAGTGCATGAAAATGGCCAATTTACTCACTCTGAGTTCTCAAAAAGGGTTTCTTCACCCCGGGAAGTTAATTAAATACCATTTGGAGGCATTTAATGTTCGAGCAAAAACGGCTGATTTTCGACAAAAGAGATAACACCCCCCCATTACGTCATGCTTCAGAAATGTGGAAAATGGTCCGTTTTCAAATGTTTTATTTTTGAACGTCAGTTCACATTTGTAGGTGGATCATCAGTGTTAGAGCTAAAATTAGCATGTTTAAAGTGATTTTCATGCTTCCAGGGGCTCGGGAAGTTAATTAAATACCATTTGGAGGCATTTAATGTTCGAGCAAAAACGGCTGATTTTCGACAAAAGAGATAACACCCCCCCATTACGTCATGCTTCAGAAATGTGAAAAATGGTCCTCCGTTTTCAAATGTTTTATTTTTGAACGTCAGTTCACATTTGTAGGTGGATCATCAGTGTTAGAGCTAAAATTAGCATGTTTAAAGTGATTTTCATGCTTCCAGGGGCCCAAAACACAAGATTTATGGAATGGTTAAAAGTGCATGAAAATGGCCAATTTACTCACTCTGAGTTCTCAAAAAGGGTTTCTTCCCCCCGGGAAGTTAATTAAATACCATTTGGAGGCATTTAATGTTCGAGCAAAAACGGCTGATTTTCGACAAAAGAGATAACACCCCCCCATTACGTCATGCTTCAGAAATGTGGAAAATGGTCCGTTTTCAAATGTTTTATTTTTGAACGTCAGTTCACATTTGTAGGTGGATCATCAGTGTTAGAGCTAAAATTAGCATGTTTAAAGTGATTTTCATACTTCCAGGGGCTCGGGAAGTTAATTAAATACCATTTGGAGGCATTTAATGTTCGAGCAAAAACGGCTGATTTTCGACAAAAGAGATAACACCCCCCCATTACGTCATGCTTCAGAAATGTGGAAAATGGTCCGTTTTCAAATGTTTTATTTTTGAACGTCAGTTCACATTTGTAGGTGGATCATCAGTGTTAGAGCTAAAATTAGCATGTTTAAAGTGATTTTCATGCTTCCAGGGGCTCGGGAAGTGAAATAAATACCATTTGGAGGCATTTAATGTTCGAGCAAAAACGGCTGATTTTCGACAAAAGAGATAACACCGCCCCATTACGTCATGCTTCAGAAATGTGGAAAATGGTCCGTTTTCAAATGTTTTATTTTTGAACGTCAGTTCACATTTGTAGGTGGATCATCAGTGTTAGAGCTAAAATTAGCATGTTTAAAGTGATTTTCATGCTTCCAGGGGCTCGGGAAGTGAAATAAATACCATTTGGAGGCATTTAATGTTCGAGCAAAATTGGCTGATTTTAGACAAAAGAGATAACACCCCCCCCCCATTACGTCATGCTTCAGAAATGTGGAAAATGGTCCGTTTTCAAATGTTTTATTTTTGAACGTCAGTTCACATTTGTAGGTGGATCATCAGTGTTAGAGCTAAAATTAGCATGTTTAAAGTGATTTTCATGCTTCCAGGGGCCCAAAACACAAGATTTATGGAATGGTTAAAAGTGCATGAAAATGGCCAATTTACTCACTCTGAGTTCTCAAAAAGGGTTTCTTCACCCCGGGAAGTTAATTAAATACCATTTGGAGGCATTTAATGTTCGAGCAAAAACGGCTGATTTTCGACAAAAGAGATAACACCCCCCCATTACGTCATGCTTCAGAAATGTGGAAAATGGTCCGTATTCAAATGTTTTATTTTTGAACGTCAGTTCACATTTGTAGGTGGATCATCAGTGTTAGAGCTAAAATTAGCATGTTTAAAGTGATTTTCATGCTTCCAGGGGCTCGGGAAATTAATTAAATACCATTTGGAGGCATTTAATGTTCGAGCAAAAACGGCTGATTTTCGACAAAAGAGATAACACCCCCCCATTACGTCATGCTTCAGAAATGTGGAAAATGGTCCGTTTTCAAATGTTTTATTTTTGAACGTCAGTTCACATTTGTAGGTGGATCATCAGTGTTAGAGCTAAAATTAGCATGTTTAAAGTGATTTTCATGCTTCCAGGGGCCCAAAACACAAGATTTATGGAATGGTTAAAAGTGCATGAAAATGGCCAATTTACTCACTCTGAGTTCTCAAAAAGGGTTTCTTCACCCCGGGAAGTTAATTAAATACCATTTGGAGGCATTTAATGTTCGAGCAAAAACGGCTGATTTTCGACAAAAGAGATAACACCCCCCCATTACGTCATGCTTCAGAAATGTGGAAAATGGTCCGTTTTCAAATGTTTTATTTTTGAACGTCAGTTCACATTTGTAGGTGGATCATCAGTGTTAGAGACATAAATTAGCATGTTTAAAGTGATTTTCATGCTTCCAGGGGCTCGGGAAGTTAATTAAATACCATTTGGAGGCATTTAATGTTCGAGCAAAAACGGCTGATTTTCGACAAAAGAGATAACACCCCCCCATTACGTCATGCTTCAGAAATGTGGAAAATGGTCCGTTTTCAAATGTTTCATTTTTGAAAGTCAGTTCACATTTGTAGGTGGATTATCAGTGTTAGAGCTAAAATTAGCATGTTTAAAGTGATTTTCATGCTTCCAGGGGCCCAAAACACAAGATTTATGGAATGGTTAAAAGTGCATGAAAATGGCCAATTTACTCACTCTGAGTTCTCAAAAAGGGTTTCTTCACCCCGGGAAGTTAATTAAATACCATTTGGAGGCATTTAATGTTCGAGCAAAAACGGCTGATTTTCGACAAAAGAGATAACACCCCCCCATTACGTCATGCTTCAGAAATGTGGAAAATGGTCCGTTTTCAAATGTTTTATTTTTGAACGTCAGTTCACATTTGTAGGTGGATCATCAGTGTTAGAGCTAAAATTAGCATGTTTAAAGTGATTTTCATGCTTCCAGGGGCCCAAAACACAAGATTTATGGAATGGTGAAAAGTGCATGAAAATGGCCAATTTACTCACTCTGAGTTCTCAAAAAGGGTTTCTTCACCCCGGGAAGTTAATTAAATACCATTTGGAGGCATTTAATGTTCGAGCAAAAACGGCTGATTTTCGACAAAAGAGATAACACCCCCCCATTACGTCATGCTTCAGAAATGTGGAAAATGGTCCGTTTTCAAATGTTTTATTTTTGAACGTCAGTTCACATTTGTAGGTGGATCATCAGTGTTAGAGCTAAAATTAGCATGTTTAAAGTGATTTACATGCTTCCAGGGGCTCGGGAAGTTAATTAAATACCATTTGGAGGCATTTAATGTTCGAGCAAAAACGGCTGATTTTCGACAAAAGAGATAACACCCCCCATTACGTCATGCTTCAGAAATGTGGAAAATGGTCCGTTTTCAAATGTTTTATTTTTGAACATCAGTTCACATTTGTAGGTGGATCATCAGTGTTAGAGCTAAAATTAGCATGTTTAAAGTGATTTTCATGCTTCCAGGGGCCCAAAACACAAGATTTATGGAATGGTTAAAAGTGCATGAAAATGGCCAATTTACTCACTCTGAGTTCTCAAAAAGGGTTTCTTCACCCCGGGAAGTTAATTAAATACCATTTGGAGGCATTTAATGTTCGAGCAAAAACGGCTGATTTTCGACAAAAGAGATAACACCCCCCCATTACGTCATGCTTCAGAAATGTGGAAAATGGTCCGTTTTCAAATGTTTTATTTTTGAACGTCAGTTCACATTTGTAGGTGGATCATCAGTGTTAGAGCTAAAATTAGCATGTTTAAAGTGATTTTCATGCTTCCAGGGGCTCGGGAACTGAAATAAATACCATTTGGAAGCATTTAATGTTCGAGCAAAAACGGCTGATTTTCGACAAAAGAGATAACACCCCCCCATTACGTCATGCTTCAGAAATGTGGAAAATGGTCCGTTTTCAAATGTTTTATTTTTGAACGTCAGTTCACATTTGTAGTTGGATCATCAGTGTTAGAGCTAAAATTAGCATGTTTAAAGTGATTTTCATGCTTCCAGGGGCTCGGGAAATTAATTAAATACCATTTGGAGGCATTTAATGTTCGAGCAAAAACGGCTGATTTTCGACAAAAGAGATAACACCCCCCCATTACGTCATGCTTCAGAAATGTGGAAAATGGTCCGTTTTCAAATGTTTTATTTTTGAACGTCAGTTCACATTTGTAGGTGGATCATCAGTGTTAGAGCTAAAATTAGCATGTTTAAAGTGATTTTCATGCTTCCAGGGGCCCAAAACACAAGATTTATGGAATGGTTAAAAGTGCATGAAAATGGCCAATTTACTCACTCTGAGTTCTCAAAAAGGGTTTCTTCACCCCGGGAAGTTAATTAAATACCATTTGGAGGCATTTAATGTTCGAGCAAAAACGGCTGATTTTCGACAAAAGAGATAACACCCCCCCATTACGTCATGCTTCAGAAATGTGGAAAATGGTCCGTTTTCAAATGTTTTATTTTTGAACGTCAGTTCACATTTGTAGGTGGATCATCAGTGTTAGAGACATAAATTAGCATGTTTAAAGTGATTTTCATGCTTCCAGGGGCTCGGGAAGTTAATTAAATACCATTTGGAGGCATTTAATGTTCGAGCAAAAACGGCTGATTTTCGACAAAAGAGATAACACCCCCCCATTACGTCATGCTTCAGAAATGTGGAAAATGGTCCGTTTTCAAATGTTTCATTTTTGAAAGTCAGTTCACATTTGTAGGTGGATTATCAGTGTTAGAGCTAAAATTAGCATGTTTAAAGTGATTTTCATGCTTCCAGGGGCCCAAAACACAAGATTTATGGAATGGTTAAAAGTGCATGAAAATGGCCAATTTACTCACTCTGAGTTCTCAAAAAGGGTTTCTTCACCCCGGGAAGTTAATTAAATACCATTTGGAGGCATTTAATGTTCGAGCAAAAACGGCTGATTTTCGACAAAAGAGATAACACCCCCCCATTACGTCATGCTTCAGAAATGTGGAAAATGGTCCGTTTTCAAATGTTTTATTTTTGAACGTCAGTTCACATTTGTAGGTGGATCATCAGTGTTAGAGCTAAAATTAGCATGTTTAAAGTGATTTTCATGCTTCCAGGGGCCCAAAACACAAGATTTATGGAATGGTGAAAAGTGCATGAAAATGGCCAATTTACTCACTCTGAGTTCTCAAAAAGGGTTTCTTCACCCCGGGAAGTTAATTAAATACCATTTGGAGGCATTTAATGTTCGAGCAAAAACGGCTGATTTTCGACAAAAGAGATAACACCCCCCCATTACGTCATGCTTCAGAAATGTGGAAAATGGTCCGTTTTCAAATGTTTTATTTTTGAACGTCAGTTCACATTTGTAGGTGGATCATCAGTGTTAGAGCTAAAATTAGCATGTTTAAAGTGATTTACATGCTTCCAGGGGCTCGGGAAGTTAATTAAATACCATTTGGAGGCATTTAATGTTCGAGCAAAAACGGCTGATTTTCGACAAAAGAGATAACACCCCCCATTACGTCATGCTTCAGAAATGTGGAAAATGGTCCGTTTTCAAATGTTTTATTTTTGAACATCAGTTCACATTTGTAGGTGGATCATCAGTGTTAGAGCTAAAATTAGCATGTTTAAAGTGATTTTCATGCTTCCAGGGGCCCAAAACACAAGATTTATGGAATGGTTAAAAGTGCATGAAAATGGCCAATTTACTCACTCTGAGTTCTCAAAAAGGGTTTCTTCACCCCGGGAAGTTAATTAAATACCATTTGGAGGCATTTAATGTTCGAGCAAAAACGGCTGATTTTCGACAAAAGAGATAACACCCCCCCATTACGTCATGCTTCAGAAATGTGGAAAATGGTCCGTTTTCAAATGTTTTATTTTTGAACGTCAGTTCACATTTGTAGGTGGATCATCAGTGTTAGAGCTAAAATTAGCATGTTTAAAGTGATTTTCATGCTTCCAGGGGCTCGGGAAGTGAAATAAATACCATTTGGAAGCATTTAATGTTCGAGCAAAAACGGCTGATTTTCGACAAAAGAGATAACACCCCCCCATTACGTCATGCTTCAGAAATGTGGAAAATGGTCTGTTTTCAAATGTTTTATTTTTGAACGTCAGTTCACATTTGTAGGTGGATCATCAGTGTTAGAGCTAAAATTAGCATGTTTAAAGTGATTTTCATGCTTCCAGGGGCTCGGGAAATTAATTAAATACCATTTGGAGGCATTTAATGTTCGAGCAAAAACGGCTGATTTTCGACAAAAGAGATAACACCCCCCCATTACGTCATGCTTCAGAAATGTGGAAAATGGTCCGTTTTCAAATGTTTTATTTTTGAACGTCAGTTCACATTTGTAGGTGGATCATCAGTGTTAGAGCTAAAATGAGCATGTTTAAAGTGATTTTCATGCTTCCAGGGGCCCAAAACACAAGATTTATGGAATGGTTAAAAGTGCATGAAAATGGCCAATTTACTCACTCTGAGTTCTCAAAAAGGGTTTCTTCCCCCCGGGAAGTTAATTAAATACCATTTGGAGGCATTTAATGTTCGAGCAAAAACGGCTGATTTTCGACAAAAGAGATAACACCCCCCCATTACGTCATGCTTCAGAAATGTGGAAAATGGTCCGTTTTCAAATGTTTTATTTTTGAACGTCAGTTCACATTTGTAGGTGGATCATCAGTGTTAGAGCTAAAATTAGCATGTTTAAAGTGATTTTCATGCTTCCAGGGGCTCGGGAAGTTAATTAAATACCATTTGGAGGCATTTAATGTTCGAGCAAAAACGGCTGATTTTCGACAAAAGAGATAACACCCCCCCATTACGTCATGCTTCAGAAATGTGGAAAATGGTCCGTTTTCAAATGTTTTATTTTTGAACGTCAGTTCACATTTGTAGGTGGATCATCAGTGTTAGAGCTGAAATTAGCATGTTTAAAGTGATTTTCATGCTTCCAGGGGCTCGGGAAGTGAAATAAATACCATTTGGAGGCATTTAATGTTCGAGCAAAAACGGCTGATTTTCGACAAAAGAGATAACACCGCCCCATTACGTCATGCTTCAGAAATGTGGAAAATGGTCCGTTTTCAAATGTTTTATTTTTGAACGTCAGTTCACATTTGTAGGTGGATCATCAGTGTTAGAGCTAAAATTAGCATGTTTAAAGTGATTTTCATGCTTCCAGGGGCTCGGGAAGTGAAATAAATACCATTTGGAGGCATTTAATGTTCGAGCAAAATTGGCTGATTTTAGACAAAAGAGATAACACCCCCCCCCCATTACGTCATGCTTCAGAAATGTGGAAAATGGTCCGTTTTCAAATGTTTTATTTTTGAACGTCAGTTCACATTTGTAGGTGGATCATCAGTGTTAGAGCTAAAATTAGCATGTTTAAAGTGATTTTCATGCTTCCAGGGGCCCAAAACACAAGATTTATGGAATGGTTAAAAGTGCATGAAAATGGCCAATTTACTCACTCTGAGTTCTCAAAAAGGGTTTCTTCACCCCGGGAAGTTAATTAAATACCATTTGGAGGCATTTAATGTTCGAGCAAAAACGGCTGATTTTCGACAAAAGAGATAACACCCCCCCATTACGTCATGCTTCAGAAATGTGGAAAATGGTCCGTTTTCAAATGTTTTATTTTTGAACGTCAGTTCACATTTGTAGGTGGATCATCAGTGTTAGAGCTAAAATTAGCATGTTTAAAGTGATTTTCATGCTTCCAGGGGCTCGGGAAGTGAAATAAATACCATTTGGAAGCATTTAATGTTCGAGCAAAAACGGCTGATTTTCGACAAAAGAGATAACACCCCCCCATTACGTCATGCTTCAGAAATGTGGAAAATGGTCCGTTTTCAAATGTTTTATTTTTGAACGTCAGTTCACATTTGTAGGTGGATCATCAGTGTTAGAGCTAAAATTAGCATGTTTAAAGTGATTTTCATGCTTCCAGGGGCTCGGGAAATTAATTAAATACCATTTGGAGGCATTTAATGTTCGAGCAAAAACGGCTGATTTTCGACAAAAGAGATAACACCCCCCCATTACGTCATGCTTCAGAAATGTGGAAAATGGTCCGTTTTCAAATGTTTTATTTTTGAACGTCAGTTCACATTTGTAGGTGGATCATCAGTGTTAGAGCTAAAATTAGCATGTTTAAAGTGATTTTCATGCTTCCAGGGGCCCAAAACACAAGATTTATGGAATGGTTAAAAGTGCATGAAAATGGCCAATTTACTCACTCTGAGTTCTCAAAAAGGGTTTCTTCACCCCGGGAAGTTAATTAAATACCATTTGGAGGCATTTAATGTTCGAGCAAAAACGGCTGATTTTCGACAAAAGAGATAACACCCCCCCATTACGTCATGCTTCAGAAATGTGGAAAATGGTCCGTTTTCAAATGTTTTATTTTTGAACGTCAGTTCACATTTGTAGGTGGATCATCAGTGTTAGAGCTAAAATTAGCATGTTTAAAGTGATTTTCATGCTTCCAGGGGCTCGGGAAGTTAATTAAATACCATTTGGAGGCATTTAATGTTCGAGCAAAAACGGCTGATTTTCGACAAAAGAGATAACACCCCCCCATTACGTCATGCTTCAGAAATGTGGAAAATGGTCCGTGTTCAAATGTTTTATTTTTGAACGTCAGTTCACATTTGTAGGTGGATCATCAGTGTTAGAGCTAAAATTAGCATGTTTAAAGTGATTTTCATGCTTCCAGGGGCCCAAAACACAAGATTTATGGAATGGTTAAAAGTGCATGAAAATGGCCAATTTACTCACTCTGAGTTCTCAAAAAGGGTTTCTTCACCCCGGGAAGTTAATTAAATACCATTTGGAGGCATTTAATGTTCGAGCAAAAACGGCTGATTTTCGACAAAAGAGATAACACCCCCCCATTACGTCATGCTTCAGAAATGTGGAAAATGGTCCGTTTTCAAATGTTTTATTTTTGAACGTCAGTTCACATTTGTAGGTGGATCATCAGTGTTAGAGCTAAAATTAGCATGTTTAAAGTGATTTTCATGCTTCCAGGGGCTCGGGAAGTGAAATAAATACCATTTGGAAGCATTTAATGTTCGAGCAAAAACGGCTGATTTTCGACAAAAGAGATAACACCCCCCCATTACGTCATGCTTCAGAAATGTGGAAAATGGTCTGTTTTCAAATGTTTTATTTTTGAACGTCAGTTCACATTTGTAGGTGGATCATCAGTGTTAGAGCTAAAATTAGCATGTTTAAAGTGATTTTCATGCTTCCAGGGGCTCGGGAAATTAATTAAATACCATTTGGAGGCATTTAATGTTCGAGCAAAAACGGCTGATTTTCGACAAAAGAGATAACACCCCCCCATTACGTCATGCTTCAGAAATGTGGAAAATGGTCCGTTTTCAAATGTTTTATTTTTGAACGTCAGTTCACATTTGTAGGTGGATCATCAGTGTTAGAGCTAAAATTAGCATGTTTAAAGTGATTTTCATGCTTCCAGGGGCCCAAAACACAAGATTTATGGAATGGTTAAAAGTGCATGAAAATGGCCAATTTACTCACTCTGAGTTCTCAAAAAGGGTTTCTTCACCCCGGGAAGTTAATTAAATACCATTTGGAGGCATTTAATGTTCGAGCAAAAACGGCTGATTTTCGACAAAAGAGATAACACCCCCCCCATTACGTCATGCTTCAGAAATGTGGAAAATGGTCCGTTTTCAAATGTTTTATTTTTGAACGTCAGTTCACATTTGTAGGTGGATCATCAGTGTTAGAGACAAAATTAGCATGTTTAAAGTGATTTTCATGCTTCCAGGGGCTCGGGAAGTTAATTAAATACCATTTGGAGGCATTTAATGTTCGAGCAAAAACGGCTGATTTTCGACAAAAGAGATAATACCCCCCCATTACGTCATGCTTCAGAAATGTGGAAAATGGTCCGTTTTCAAATGTTTCATTTTTGAACGTCAGTTCACATTTGTAGGTGGATTATCAGTGTTAGAACTAAAATTAGCATGTTTAAAGTGATTTTCATGCTTCCAGGGGCCCAAAACACAAGATTTATGGAATGGTTAAAAGTGCATGAAAATGGCCAATTTACTCACTCTGAGTTCTCAAAAAGGGTTTCTTCACCCCGGGAAGTTAATTAAATACCATTTGGAGGCATTTAATATTCGAGCAAAAACGGCTGATTTTCGACAAAAGAGATAACACCCCCCCCATTACGTCATGCTTCAGAAATGTGGAAAATGGTCCGTTTTCAAATGTTTTATTTTTGAACGTCAGTTCACATTTGTAGGTGGATCATCAGTGTTAGAGCTAAAATTAGCATGTTTAAAGTGATTTTCATGCTTCCAGGGGCCCAAAACACAAGATTTATGGAATGGTTAAAAGTGCATGAAAATGGCCAATTTACTCACTCTGAGTTCTCAAAAAGGGTTTCTTCACCCCGGGAAGTTAATTAAATACCATTTGGAGGCATTTAATGTTCGAGCAAAAACGGCTGATTTTCGACAAAAGAGATAACACCCCCCCCATTACGTCATGCTTCAGAAATGTGGAAAATGGTCCGTTTTCAAATGTTTTATTTTTGAACGTCAGTTCACATTTGTAGGTGGATCATCAGTGTTAGAGCTAAAATTAGCATGTTTAAAGTGATTTTCATGCTTCCAGGGGCTCGGGAAGTTAATTAAATACCATTTGGAGGCATTTAATGTTCGAGCAAAAACGGCTGATTTTCGACAAAAGAGATAACACCCCCCCATTACGTCATGCTTCAGAAATGTGGAAAATGGTCCGTTTTCAAATGTTTTATTTTTGAACGTCAGTTCACATTTGTAGGTGGATCATCAGTGTTAGAGCTAAAATTAGCATGTTTAAAGTGATTTTCATGCTTCCAGGGGCCCAAAACACAAGATTTATGGAATGGTTAAAAGTGCATGAAAATGGCTAATTTACTCACTCTGAGTTCTCAAAAAGGGTTTCTTCCCCCCGGGAAGGTAATTAAATACCATTTGGAGGCATTTAATGTTCGAGCAAAAACGGCTGATTTTCGACAAAAGAGATAACACCCCCCCATTACGTCATGCTTCAGAAATGTGGAAAATGGTCCGTTTTCAAATGTTTTATTTTTGAACGTCAGTTCACATTTGTAGGTGGATCATCAGTGTTAGAGCTAAAATTAGCATGTTTAAAGTGATTTTCATGCTTCCAGGGGCTCGGGAAGTTAATTAAATACCATTTGGAGGCATTTAATGTTCGAGCAAAAACGGCTGATTTTCGACAAAAGAGATAACACCCCCCCATTACGTCATGCTTCAGAAATGTGGAAAATGGTCCGTTTTCAAATGTTTTATTTTTGAACGTCAGTTCACATTTGTAGGTGGATCATCAGTGTTAGAGCTAAAATTAGCATGTTTAAAGTGATTTTCATGCTTCCAGGGGCTCGGAAAGTGAAATAAATACCATTTGGAGGCATTTAATGTTCGAGCAAAAACGGCTGATTTTCGACAAAAGAGATAACACCGCCCCATTACGTCATGCTTCAGAAATGTGGAAAATGGTCCGTTTTCAAATGTTTTATTTTTGAACGTCAGTTCACATTTGTAGGTGGATCATCAGTGTTAGAGCTAAAATTAGCATGTTTAAAGTGATTTTCATGCTTCCAGGGGCTCGGGAAGTGAAATAAATACCATTTGGAGGCATTTAATGTTCGAGCAAAATTGGCTGATTTTAGACAAAAGAGATAACACCCCCCCATTACGTCATGCTTCAGAAATGTAGAAAATGGTCCGTTTTCAAATGTTTTATTTTTGAACGTCAGTTCACATTTGTAGGTGGATCATCAGTGTTAGAGCTAAAATTAGCATGTTTAAAGTGATTTTCATGCTTCCAGGGGCCCAAAACACAAGATTTATGGAATGGTTAAAAGTGCATGAAAATGGCCAATTTACTCACTCTGAGTTCTCAAAAAGGGTTTCTTCACCCCGGGAAGTTAATTAAATACCATTTGGAGGCATTTAATGTTTGAGCAAAAACGGCTGATTTTCGACAAAAGAGATAACACCCCCCCATTACGTCATGCTTCAGAAATGTGGAAAATGGTCCGTTTTCAAATGTTTTATTTTTGAACGTCAGTTCACATTTGTAGGTGGATCATCAGTGTTAGAGCTAAAATTAGCATGTTTAAAGTGATTTTCATGCTTCCAGGGGCTCAGGAAGTTAATTTAATACCATTTGGAGGCATTTAATGTTCGAGCAAAAACGGCTGATTTTCGACAAAAGAGATAACACCCCCCCATTACGTCATGCTTCAGAAATGTGGAAAATGGTCCGTTTTCAAATGTTTTATTTTTGAACGTCAGTTCACATTTGTAGGTGGATCATCAGTGTTAGAGCTAAAATTAGCATGTTTAAAGTGATTTTCATGCTTCCAGGGGCCCAAAACACAAGATTTATGGAATGGTTAAAAGTGCATGAAAATGGCCAATTTACTCACTCTGAGTTCTCAAAAAGGGTTTCTTCACCCCGGGAAGTTAATTAAATACCATTTGGAGGCATTTAATGTTCGAGCAAAAACGGCTGATTTTCGACAAAAGAGATAACACCCCCCCATTACGTCATGCTTCAGAAATGTGGAAAATGGTCCGTTTTCAAATGTTTTATTTTTGAACGTCAGTTCACATTTGTAGGTGGATCATCAGTGTTAGAGCTAAAATTAGCATGTTTAAAGTGATTTTCATGCTTCCAGGGGCTCGGGAAATTAATTAAATACCATTTGGAGGCATTTAATGTTCGAGCAAAAACGGCTGATTTTCGACAAAAGAGATAACACCCCCCCATTACGTCATGCTTCAGAAATGTGGAAAATGGTCCGTTTTCAAATGTTTTATTTTTGAACGTCAGTTCACATTTGTAGGTGGATCATCAGTGTTAGAGCTAAAATTAGAATGTTTAAAGTGATTTTCATGCTTCCAGGGGCCCAAAACACAAGATTTATGGAATGGTTAAAAGTGCATGAAAATGGCCAATTTACTCACTCTGAGTTCTCAAAAAGGGTTTCTTCACCCCGGGAAGTTAATTAAATACCATTTGGAGGCATTTAATGTTCGAGCAAAAACGGCTGATTTTCGACAAAAGAGATAACACCCCCCCATTACGTCATGCTTCAGAAATGTGGAAAATGGTCCGTTTTCAAATGTTTTATTTTTGAACGTCAGTTCACATTTGTAGGTGGATCATCAGTGTTAGAGCTAAAATTAGCATGTTTAAAGTGATTTTCATGCTTCCAGGGGCCCAAAACACAAGATTTATGGAATGGTTAAAAGTGCATGAAAATGGCCAATTTACTCACTCTGAGTTCTCAAAAAGGGTTTCTTCACCCCGGGAAGTTAATTAAATACCATTTGGAGGCATTTAATGTTCGAGCAAAAAAATGCTGATTTTCGACAAAAGAGATAACACCCCCCCATTACGTCATGCTTCAGAAATGTGGAAAATGGTCCGTTTTCAAATGTTTTATTTTTGAACGTCAGTTCACATTTGTAGGTGGATCATCAGTGTTAGAGCTAAAATTAGCATGTTTAAAGTGATTTTCATGCTTCCAGGGGCTCGGGAAGTTAATTAAATACCATTTGGAGGCATTTAATGTTCGAGCAAAAACGGCTGATTTTCGACAAAAGAGATAACACCCCCCATTACGTCATGCTTCAGAAATGTGGAAAATGGTCCGTTTTCAAATGTTTTATTTTTGAACGTCAGTTCACATTTGTAGGTGGATCATCAGTGTTAGAGCTAAAATTAGCATGTTTAAAGTGATTTTCATGCTTCCAGGGGCCCAAAACACAAGATTTATGGAATGGTTAAAAGTGCATGAAAATGGCCAATTTACTCACTCTGAGTTCTCAAAAAGGGTTTCTTCCCCCCGGGAAGTTAATTAAATACCATTTGGAGGCATTTAATGTTCGAGCAAAAACGGCTGATTTTCGACAAAAGAGATAACACCCCCCCATTACGTCATGCTTCAGAAATGTGGAAAATGGTCCGTTTTCAAATGTTTTATTTTTGAACGTCAGTTCACATTTGTAGGTGGATCATCAGTGTTAGAGCTAAAATTAGCATGTTTAAAGTGATTTTCATGCTTCCAGGGGCTCGGGAAGTTAATTAAATACCATTTGGAGGCATTTAATGTTCGAGCAAAAACGGCTGATTTTCGACAAAAGAGATAACACCCCCCCATTACGTCATGCTTCAGAAATGTGGAAAATGGTCCGTTTTCAAATGTTTTATTTTTGAACGTCAGTTCACATTTGTAGGTGGATCATCAGTGTTAGAGCTAAAATTAGCATGTTTAAAGTGATTTTCATGCTTCCAGGGGCTCGGGAAGTGAAATAAATACCATTTGGAGGCATTTAATGTTCGAGCAAAAACGGCTGATTTTCGACAAAAGAGATAACACCGCCCCATTACGTCATGCTTCAGAAATGTGGAAAATGGTCCGTTTTCAAATGTTTTATTTTTGAACGTCAGTTCACATTTGTAGGTGGATCATCAGTGTTAGAGCTAAAATTAGCATGTTTAAAGTGATTTTCATGCTTCCAGGGGCTCGGGAAGTGAAATAAATACCATTTGGAGGCATTTAATGTTCGAGCAAAATTGGCTGATTTTAGACAAAAGAGATAACACCCCCCCATTACGTCATGCTTCAGAAATGTGGAAAATGGTCCGTTTTCAAATGTTTTATTTTTGAACGTCAGTTCACATTTGTAGGTGGATCATCAGTGTTAGAGCTAAAATTAGCATGTTTAAAGTGATTTTCATGCTTCCAGGGGCCCAAAACACAAGATTTATGGAATGGTTAAAAGTGCATGAAAATGGCCAATTTACTCACTCTGAGTTCTCAAAAAGGGTTTCTTCACCCCGGGAAGTTAATTAAATACCATTTGGAGGCATTTAATGTTCGAGCAAAAACGGCTGATTTTCGACAAAAGAGATAACACCCCCCCATTACGTCATGCTTCAGAAATGTGGAAAATGGTCCGTTTTCAAATGTTTTATTTTTGAACGTCAGTTCACATTTGTAGGTGGATCATCAGTGTTAGAGCTAAAATTAGCATGTTTAAAGTGATTTTCATGCTTCCAGGGGCTCGGGAAGTGAAATAAATACCATTTGGAAGCATTTAATGTTCGAGCAAAAACGGCTGATTTTCGACAAAAGAGATAACACCCCCCCATTACGTCATGCTTCAGAAATGTGGAAAATGGTCCGTTTTCAAATGTTTTATTTTTGAACGTCAGTTCACATTTGTAGGTGGATCATCAGTGTTAGAGCTAAAATTAGCATGTTTAAAGTGATTTTCATGCTTCCAGGGGCTCGGGAAATTAATTAAATACCATTTGGAGGCATTTAATGTTCGAGCAAAAACGGCTGATTTTCGACAAAAGAGATAACACCCCCCCATTACGTCATGCTTCAGAAATGTGGAAAATGGTCCGTTTTCAAATGTTTTATTTTTGAACGTCAGTTCACATTTGTAGGTGGATCATCAGTGTTAGAGCTAAAATTAGCATGTTTAAAGTGATTTTCATGCTTCCAGGGGCCCAAAACACAAGATTTATGGAATGGTTAAAAGTGCATGAAAATGGCCAATTTACTCACTCTGAGTTCTCAAAAAGGGTTTCTTCACCCCGGGAAGTTAATTAAATACCATTTGGAGGCATTTAATGTTCGAGCAAAAACGGCTGATTTTCGACAAAAGAGATAACACCCCCCCATTACGTCATGCTTCAGAAATGTGGAAAATGGTCCGTTTTCAAATGTTTTATTTTTGAACGTCAGTTCACATTTGTAGGTGGATCATCAGTGTTAGAGCTAAAATTAGCATGTTTAAAGTGATTTTCATGCTTCCAGGGGCTCGGGAAGTTAATTAAATACCATTTGGAGGCATTTAATGTTCGAGCAAAAACGGCTGATTTTCGACAAAAGAGATAACACCCCCCCATTACGTCATGCTTCAGAAATGTGGAAAATGGTCCGTTTTCAAATGTTTTATTTTTGAACGTCAGTTCACATTTGTAGGTGGATCATCAGTGTTAGAGCTAAAATTAGCATGTTTAAAGGGATTTTCATGCTTCCAGGGGCCCAAAACACAAGATTTATGGAATGGTTAAAAGTGCATGAAAATGGCCAATTTACTCACTCTGAGTTCTCAAAAAGGGTTTCTTCACCCCGGGAAGTTAATTAAATACCATTTGGAGGCATTTAATGTTCGAGCAAAAACGGCTGATTTTCGACAAAAGAGATAACACCCCCCCATTACGTCATGCTTCAGAAATGTGGAAAATGGTCCGTTTTCAAATGTTTTATTTTTGAACGTCAGTTCACATTTGTAGGTGGATCATCAGTGTTAGAGACAAAATTAGCATGTTTAAAGTGATTTTCATGCTTCCAGGGGCTCGGGAAGTGAAATATATACCATTTGGAAGCATTTATTGTTCGAGCAAAAACGGCTGATTTTCGACAAAAGAGATAACACCCCCCCATTACGTCATGCTTCAGAAATGTGGAAAATGGTCCGTTTTCAAATGTTTTATTTTTGAACGTCAGTTCACATTTGTAGGTGGATCATCAGTGTTAGAGCTAAAATTAGCATGTTTAAAGTGATTTTCATGCTTCCAGGGGCTCGGGAAATTAATTAAATACCATTTGGAGGCATTTAATGTTCGAGCAAAAACGGCTGATTTTCGACAAAAGAGATAACACCCCCCCATTACGTCATGCTTCAGAAATGTGGAAAATGGTCCGTTTTCAAATGTTTTATTTTTGAACGTCAGTTCACATTTGTAGGTGGATCATCAGTGTTAGAGCTAAAATTAGCATGTTTAAAGTGATTTTCATGCTTCCAGGGGCCCAAAACACAAGATTTATGGAATGGTTAAAAGTGCATGAAAATGGCCAATTTACTCACTCTGAGTTCTCAAAAAGGGTTTCTTCACCCCGGGAAGTTAATTAAATACCATTTGGAGGCATTTAATGTTTGAGCAAAAACGGCTGATTTTCGACAAAAGAGATAACACCCCCCCATTACGTCATGCTTCAGAAATGTGGAAAATGGTCCGTTTTCAAATGTTTTATTTTTGAACGTCAGTTCACATTTGTAGGTGGATCATCAGTGTTAGAGACAAAATTAGCATGTTTAAAGTGATTTTCATGCTTCCAGGGGCTCGGGAAGTTAATTAAATACCATTTGGAGGCATTTAATGTTCGAGCAAAAACGGCTGATTTTCGACAAAAGAGATAACACCCCCCCATTACGTCATGCTTCAGAAATGTGGAAAATGGTCCGTTTTCAAATGTTTCATTTTTGAACGTCAGTTCACATTTGTAGGTGGATTATCAGTGTTAGAGCTAAAATTAGCATGTTTAAAGTGATTTTCATGCTTCCAGGGGCCCAAAACACAAGATTTATGGAATGGTTAAAAGTGCATGAAAATGGCCAATTTACTCACTCTGAGTTCTCAAAAAGGGTTTCTTCACCCCGGGAAGTTAATTAAATACCATTTGGAGGCATTTAATGTTCGAGCAAAAACGGCTGATTTTCGACAAAAGAGATAACACCCCCCCATTACGTCATGCTTCAGAAATGTGGAAAATGGTCCGTTTTCAAATGTTTTATTTTTGAACGTCAGTTCACATTTGAAGGTGGATCATCAGTGTTAGAGCTAAAATTAGCATGTTTAAAGTGATTTTCATGCTTCCAGGGGCCCAAAACACAAGATTTATGGAATGGTTAAAAGTGCATGAAAATGGCCAATTTACTCACTCTGAGTTCTCAAAAAGGGTTTCTTCACCCCGGGAAGTTAATTAAATACCATTTGGAGGCATTTAATGTTCGAGCAAAAACGGCTGATTTTTGACAAAAGAGATAACACCCCCCCATTACGTCATGCTTCAGAAATGTGGAAAATGGTCCGTTTTCAAATGTTTTATTTTTGAACGTCAGTTCACATTTGTAGGTGGATCATCAGTGTTAGAGCTCAAATTAGCATGTTTAAAGTGATTTTCATGCTTCCAGGGGCTCGGGAAGTTAATTAAATACCATTTGGAGGCATTTAATGTTCAAGCAAAAACGGCTGATTTTCGACAAAAGAGATAACACCCCCCCATTACGTCATGCTTCAGAAATGTGGAAAATGGTCCGTTTTCAAATGTTTTATTTTTGAACGTCAGTTCACATTTGTAGGTGGATCATCAGTGTTAGAGCTAAAATTAGCATGTTTAAAGTGATTTTCATGCTTCCAGGGGCCCAAAACACAAGATTTATGGAATGGTTAAAAGTGCATGAAAATGGCCAATTTACTCACTCTGAGTTCTCAAAAAGGGTTTCTTCCCCCCGGGAAGTTAATTAAATACCATTTGGAGGCATTTAATGTTCGAGCAAAAACGGCTGATTTTCGACAAAAGAGATAACACCCCCCCATTACGTCATGCTTCAGAAATGTGGAAAATGGTCCGTTTTCAAATGTTTTATTTTTGAACGTCAGTTCACATTTGTAAGTGGATCATCAGTGTTAGAGCTAAAATTAGCATGTTTAAAGTGATTTTCATGCTTCCAGGGGCTCGGGAAGTTAATTAAATACCATTTGGAGGCATTTAATGTTCGAGCAAAAACGGCTGATTTTCGACAAAAGAGATAACACCCCCCCATTACGTCATGCTTCAGAAATGTGGAAAATGGTCCGTTTTCAAATGTTTTATTTTTGAACGTCAGTTCACATTTGTAGGTGGATCATCAGTGTTAGAGCTAAAATTAGCATGTTTAAAGTGATTTTCATGCTTCCAGGGGCTCGGGAAGTGAAATAAATACCATTTGGAGGCATTTAATGTTCGAGCAAAAACGGCTGATTTTCGACAAAAGAGATAACACCGCCCCATTACGTCATGCTTCAGAAATGTGGAAAATGGTCCGTTTTCAAATGTTTTATTTTTGAACGTCAGTTCACATTTGTAGGTGGATCATCAGTGTTAGAGCTAAAATTAGCATGTTTAAAGTGATTTTCATGCTTCCAGGGGCTCGGGAAGTGAAATAAATACCATTTGGAGGCATTTAATGTTCGAGCAAAATTGGCTGATTTTAGACAAAAGAGATAACACCCCCCCCATTACGTCATGCTTCAGAAATGTGAAAAATGGTCCGTTTTCAAATGTTTTATTTCTGAACGTCAGTTCACATTTGTAGGTGGATCATCAGTGTTAGAGCTAAAATTAGCATGTTTAAAGTGATTTTCATGCTTCCAGGGGCTCGGGAAGTGAAATAAATACCATTTGGAAGCATTTAATGTTCGAGCAAAAACGGCTGATTTTCGACAAAAGAGATAACACCCCCCCATTACGTCATGCTTCAGAAATGTGGAAAATGGTCCGTTTTCAAATGTTTTATTTTTGAACGTCAGTTCACATTTGTAGGTGGATCATCAGTGTTAGAGCTAAAATTAGCATGTTTAAAGTGATTTTCATGCTTCCAGGGGCCCAAAACACAAGATTTATGGAATGGTTAAAAGTGCATGAAAATGGCCAATTTACTCACTCTGAGTTCTCAAAAAGGGTTTCTTCACCCCGGGAAGTTAATTAAATACCATTTGGAGGCATTTAATGTTCGAGCAAAAACGGCTGATTTTCGACAAAAGAGATAACACCCCCCCATTACGTCATGCTTCAGAAATGTGGAAAATGGTCCGTTTTCAAATGTTTTATTTTTGAACGTCAGTTCACATTTGTAGGTGGATCATCAGTGTTAGAGCTAAAATTAGCATGTTTAAAGTGATTTTCATGCTTCCAGGGGCTCGGGAAGTGAAATAAATACCATTTGGAAGCATTTAATGTTCGAGCAAAAACGGCTGATTTTCGACAAAAGAGATAACACCCCCCCATTACGTCATGCTTCAGAAATGTCGAAAATGGTCCGTTTTCAAATGTTTTATTTTTGAACGTCAGTTCACATTTGTAGGTGGATCATCAGTGTTAGAGCTAAAATTAGCATGTTTAAAGTGATTTTCATGCTTCCAGGGGCTCGGGAAATTAATTAAATACCATTTGGAGGCATTTAATGTTCGAGCAAAAACGGCTGATTTTCGACAAAAGAGATAACACCCCCCCATTACGTCATGCTTCAGAAATGTGGAAAATGGTCCGTTTTCAAATGTTTTATTTTTGAACGACAGTTCACATTTGTAGGTGGATCATCAGTGTTAGAGCTAAAATTAGCATGTTTAAAGTGATTTTCATGCTTCCAGGGGCCCAAAACACAAGATTTATGGAATGGTTAAAAGTGCATGAAAATGGCCAATTTACTCACTCTGAGTTCTCAAAAAGGGTTTCTTCACCCCGGGAAGTTAATTAAATACCATTTGGAGGCATTTAATGTTCGAGCAAAAACGGCTGATTTTCGACAAAAGAGATAACACCCCCCCATTACGTCATGCTTCAGAAATGTGGAAAATGGTCCGTTTTCAAATGTTTTATTTTTGAACGTCAGTTCACATTTGTAGGTGGATCATCAGTGTTAGAGACAAAATTAGCATGTTTAAAGTGATTTTCATGCTTCCAGGGGCTCGGGAAGTTAATTAAATACCATTTGGAGGCATTTAATGTTCGAGCAAAAACGGCTGATTTTCGACAAAAGAGATAACACCCCCCCATTACGTCATGCTTCAGAAATGTGGAAAATGGTCCGTTTTCAAATGTTTCATTTTTGAACGTCAGTTCACATTTGTAGGTGGATTATCAGTGTTAGAGCTAAAATTAGCATGTTTAAAGTGATTTTCATGCTTCCAGGGGCCCAAAACACAAGATTTATGGAATGGTTAAAAGTGCATGAAAATGGCCAATTTACTCACTCTGAGTTCTCAAAAAGGGTTTCTTCACCCCGGGAAGTTAATTAAATACCATTTGGAGGCATTTAATGTTCGAGCAAAAACGGCTGATTTTCGACAAAAGAGATAACACCCCCCCATTACGTCATGCTTCAGAAATGTGGAAAATGGTCCGTTTTCAAATGTTTTATTTTTGAACGTCAGTTCACATTTGTAGGTGGATCATCAGTGTTAGAGCTAAAATTAGCATGTTTAAAGGGATTTTCATGCTTCCAGGGGCTCGGGAAGTTAATTAAATACCATTTGGAGGCATTTAATGTTCGAGCAAAAACGGCTGATTTTCGACAAAAGAGATAACACCCTCCCATTACGTCATGCTTCAGAAATGTGGAAAATGGTCCGTTTTCAAATGTTTTATTTTTGAACGTCAGTTCACATTTGTAGGTGGATCATCAGTGTTAGAGCTAAAATTAGCATGTTTAAAGTGATTTTCATGCTTCCAGGGGCCCAAAACACAAGATTTATGGAATGGTTAAAAGTGCATGAAAATGGCCAATTTACTCACTCTGAGTTCTCAAAAAGGGTTTCTTCCCCCCGGGAAGTTAATTAAATACCATTTGGAGGCATTTAATGTTCGAGCAAAAACGGCTGATTTTCGACAAAAGAGATAACACCCCCCCATTACGTCATGCTTCAGAAATGTGGAAAATGGTCCGTTTTCAAAAGTTTTATTTTTGAACGTCAGTTCACATTTGTAGGTGGATCATCAGTGTTAGAGCTAAAATTAGCATGTTTAAAGTGATTTTCATGCTTCCAGGGGCTCGGGAAGTTAATTAAATACCATTTGGAGGCATTTAATGTTCGAGCAAAAACGGCTGATTTTCGACAAAAGAGATAACACCCCCCCATTACGTCATGCTTCAGAAATGTGGAAAATGGTCCGTTTTCAAATGTTTTATTTTTGAACGTCAGTTCACATTTGTAGGTGGATCATCAGTGTTAGAGCTAAAATTAGCATGTTTAAAGTGATTTTCATGCTTCCAGGGGCTCGGGAAGTGAAATAAATACCATTTGGAGGCATTTAATGTTCGAGCATAAACGGCTGATTTTCGACAAAAGAGATAACACCGCCCCATTACGTCATGCTTCAGAAATGTGGAAAATGGTCCGTTTTCAAATGTTTTATTTTTGAACGTCAGTTCACATTTGTAGGTGGATCATCAGTGTTAGAGCTAAAATTAGCATGTTTAAAGTGATTTTCATGCTTCCAGGGGCTCGGGAAGTAAAATAAATACCATTTGGAGGCATTTAATGTTCGAGCAAAATTGGCTGATTTTAGAGAAAAGAGATAACACCCCCCCATTACGTCATGCTTCAGAAATGTGGAAAATGGTCCGTTTTCAAATGTTTTATTTTTGAACGTCAGTTCACATTTGTAGGTGGATCATCAGTGTTAGAGCTAAAATTAGCATGTTTAAAGTGATTTTCATGCTTCCAGGGGCCCAAAACACAAGATTTATGGAATGGTTAAAAGTGCATGAAAATGGCCAATTTACTCACTCTGAGTTCTCAAAAAGGGTTTCTTCACCCCGGGAAGTTAATTAAATACCATTTGGAGGCATTTAATGTTCGAGCAAAAACGGCTGATTTTCGACAAAAGAGATAACACCCCCCCATTACGTCATGCTTCAGAAATGTGGAAAATGGTCCGTTTTCAAATGTTTTATTTTTGAACGTCAGTTCACATTTGTAGGTGGATCATCAGTGTTAGAGCTAAAATTAGCATGTTTAAAGTGATTTTCATGCTTCCAGGGGCTCGGGAAGTTAATTAAATACCATTTGGAGGCATTTAATGTTCGAGCAAAAACGGCTGATTTTCGACAAAAGAGATAACACCCCCCCATTACGTCATGCTTCAGAAATGTGGAAAATGGTCCGTTTTCAAATGTTTTATTTTTGAACGTCAGTTCACATTTGTAGGTGGATCATCAGTGTTAGAGCTAAAATTAGCATGTTTAAAGTGATTTTCATGCTTCCAGGGGCCCAAAACACAAGATTTATGGAATGGTTAAAAGTGCATGAAAATGGCCAATTTACTCACTCTGAGTTCTCAAAAAGGGTTTCTTCACCCCGGGAAGTTAATTAAATACCATTTGGAGGCATTTAATGTTCGAGCAAAAACGGCTGATTTTCGACAAAAGAGATAACACCCCCCCATTACGTCATGCTTCAGAAATGTGGAAAATGGTCCGTTTTCAAATGTTTTATTTTTGAACGTCAGTTCACATTTGTAGGTGGATCATCAGTGTTAGAGCTAAAATTAGCATGTTTAAAGTGATTTTCATGCTTCCAGGGGCTCGGGAAGTTAATTAAATACCATTTGGAGGCATTTAATGTTCGAGCAAAAACGGCTGATTTTCGACAAAAGAGATAACACCCCCCCATTACGTCATGCTTCAGAAATGTGGAAAATGGTCCGTTTTCAAATGTTTTATTTTTGAACGTCAGTTCACATTTGTAGGTGGATCATCAGTGTTAGAGCTAAAATTAGCATGTTTAAAGGGATTTTCATGCTTCCAGGGGCCCAAAACACAAGATTTATGGAATGGTTAAAAGTGCATGAAAATGGCCAATTTACTCACTCTGAGTTCTCAAAAAGGGTTTCTTCACCCCGGGAAGTTAATTAAATACCATTTGGAGGCATTTAATGTTCGAGCAAAAACGGCTGATTTTCGACAAAAGAGATAACACCCCCCCATTACGTCATGCTTCAGAAATGTGGAAAATGGTCCGTTTTCAAATGTTTTATTTTTGAACGTCAGTTCACATTTGTAGGTGGATCATCAGTGTTAGAGACAAAATTAGCATGTTTAAAGTGATTTTCATGCTTCCAGGGGCTCGGGAAGTGAAATATATACCATTTGGAAGCATTTATTGTTCGAGCAAAAACGGCTGATTTTCGACAAAAGAGATAACACCCCCCCATTACGTCATGCTTCAGAAATGTGGAAAATGGTCCGTTTTCAAATGTTTTATTTTTGAACGTCAGTTCACATTTGTAGGTGGATCATCAGTGTTAGAGCTAAAATTAGCATGTTTAAAGTGATTTTCATGCTTCCAGGGGCTCGGGAAATTAATTAAATACCATTTGGAGGCATTTAATGTTCGAGCAAAAACGGCTGATTTTCGACAAAAGAGATAACACCCCCCCATTACGTCATGCTTCAGAAATGTGGAAAATGGTCCGTTTTCAAATGTTTTATTTTTGAACGTCAGTTCACATTTGTAGGTGGATCATCAGTGTTAGAGCTAAAATTAGCATGTTTAAAGTGATTTTCATGCTTCCAGGGGCCCAAAACACAAGATTTATGGAATGGTTAAAAGTGCATGAAAATGGCCAATTTACTCACTCTGAGTTCTCAAAAAGGGTTTCTTCACCCCGGGAAGTTAATTAAATACCATTTGGAGGCATTTAATGTTTGAGCAAAAACGGCTGATTTTCGACAAAAGAGATAACACCCCCCCATTACGTCATGCTTCAGAAATGTGGAAAATGGTCCGTTTTCAAATGTTTTATTTTTGAACGTCAGTTCACATTTGTAGGTGGATCATCAGTGTTAGAGACAAAATTAGCATGTTTAAAGTGATTTTCATGCTTCCAGGGGCTCGGGAAGTTAATTAAATACCATTTGGAGGCATTTAATGTTCGAGCAAAAACGGCTGATTTTCGACAAAAGAGATAACACCCCCCCATTACGTCATGCTTCAGAAATGTGGAAAATGGTCCGTTTTCAAATGTTTCATTTTTGAACGTCAGTTCACATTTGTAGGTGGATTATCAGTGTTAGAGCTAAAATTAGCATGTTTAAAGTGATTTTCATGCTTCCAGGGGCCCAAAACACAAGATTTATGGAATGGTTAAAAGTGCATGAAAATGGCCAATTTACTCACTCTGAGTTCTCAAAAAGGGTTTCTTCACCCCGGGAAGTTAATTAAATACCATTTGGAGGCATTTAATGTTCGAGCAAAAACGGCTGATTTTCGACAAAAGAGATAACACCCCCCCATTACGTCATGCTTCAGAAATGTGGAAAATGGTCCGTTTTCAAATGTTTTATTTTTGAACGTCAGTTCACATTTGTAGGTGGATCATCAGTGTTAGAGCTAAAATTAGCATGTTTAAAGTGATTTTCATGCTTCCAGGGGCCCAAAACACAAGATTTATGGAATGGTTAAAAGTGCATGAAAATGGCCAATTTACTCACTCTGAGTTCTCAAAAAGGGTTTCTTCACCCCGGGAAGTTAATTAAATACCATTTGGAGGCATTTAATGTTCGAGCAAAAACGGCTGATTTTTGACAAAAGAGATAACACCCCCCCATTACGTCATGCTTCAGAAATGTGGAAAATGGTCCGTTTTCAAATGTTTTATTTTTGAACGTCAGTTCACATTTGTAGGTGGATCATCAGTGTTAGAGCTCAAATTAGCATGTTTAAAGTGATTTTCATGCTTCCAGGGGCTCGGGAAGTTAATTAAATACCATTTGGAGGCATTTAATGTTCAAGCAAAAACGGCTGATTTTCGACAAAAGAGATAACACCCCCCCATTACGTCATGCTTCAGAAATGTGGAAAATGGTCCGTTTTCAAATGTTTTATTTTTGAACGTCAGTTCACATTTGTAGGTGGATCATCAGTGTTAGAGCTAAAATTAGCATGTTTAAAGTGATTTTCATGCTTCCAGGGGCCCAAAACACAAGATTTATGGAATGGTTAAAAGTGCATGAAAATGGCCAATTTACTCACTCTGAGTTCTCAAAAAGGGTTTCTTCCCCCCGGGAAGTTAATTAAATACCATTTGGAGGCATTTAATGTTCGAGCAAAAACGGCTGATTTTCGACAAAAGAGATAACACCCCCCCATTACGTCATGCTTCAGAAATGTGGAAAATGGTCCGTTTTCAAATGTTTTATTTTTGAACGTCAGTTCACATTTGTAAGTGGATCATCAGTGTTAGAGCTAAAATTAGCATGTTTAAAGTGATTTTCATGCTTCCAGGGGCTCGGGAAGTTAATTAAATACCATTTGGAGGCATTTAATGTTCGAGCAAAAACGGCTGATTTTCGACAAAAGAGATAACACCCCCCCATTACGTCATGCTTCAGAAATGTGGAAAATGGTCCGTTTTCAAATGTTTTATTTTTGAACGTCAGTTCACATTTGTAGGTGGATCATCAGTGTTAGAGCTAAAATTAGCATGTTTAAAGTGATTTTCATGCTTCCAGGGGCTCGGGAAGTGAAATAAATACCATTTGGAGGCATTTAATGTTCGAGCAAAAACGGCTGATTTTCGACAAAAGAGATAACACCGCCCCATTACGTCATGCTTCAGAAATGTGGAAAATGGTCCGTTTTCAAATGTTTTATTTTTGAACGTCAGTTCACATTTGTAGGTGGATCATCAGTGTTAGAGCTAAAATTAGCATGTTTAAAGTGATTTTCATGCTTCCAGGGGCTCGGGAAGTGAAATAAATACCATTTGGAGGCATTTAATGTTCGAGCAAAATTGGCTGATTTTAGACAAAAGAGATAACACCCCCCCCATTACGTCATGCTTCAGAAATGTGGAAAATGGTCCGTTTTCAAATGTTTTATTTTTGAACGTCAGTTCACATTTGTAGGTGGATCATCAGTGTTAGAGCTAAAATTAGCATGTTTAAAGTGATTTTCATGCTTCCAGGGGCTCGGGAAGTGAAATAAATACCATTTGGAAGCATTTAATGTTCGAGCAAAAACGGCTGATTTTCGACAAAAGAGATAACACCCCCCCATTACGTCATGCTTCAGAAATGTGGAAAATGGTCCGTTTTCAAATGTTTTATTTTTGAACGTCAGTTCACATTTGTAGGTGGATCATCAGTGTTAGAGCTAAAATTAGCATGTTTAAAGTGATTTTCATGCTTCCAGGGGCCCAAAACACAAGATTTATGGAATGGTTAAAAGTGCATGAAAATGGCCAATTTACTCACTCTGAGTTCTCAAAAAGGGTTTCTTCACCCCGGGAAGTTAATTAAATACCATTTGGAGGCATTTAATGTTCGAGCAAAAACGGCTGATTTTCGACAAAAGAGATAACACCCCCCCATTACGTCATGCTTCAGAAATGTGGAAAATGGTCCGTTTTCAAATGTTTTATTTTTGAACGTCAGTTCACATTTGTAGGTGGATCATCAGTGTTAGAGCTAAAATTAGCATGTTTAAAGTGATTTTCATGCTTCCAGGGGCTCGGGAAGTGAAATAAATACCATTTGGAAGCATTTAATGTTCGAGCAAAAACGGCTGATTTTCGACAAAAGAGATAACACCCCCCCATTACGTCATGCTTCAGAAATGTCGAAAATGGTCCGTTTTCAAATGTTTTATTTTTGAACGTCAGTTCACATTTGTAGGTGGATCATCAGTGTTAGAGCTAAAATTAGCATGTTTAAAGTGATTTTCATGCTTCCAGGGGCTCGGGAAATTAATTAAATACCATTTGGAGGCATTTAATGTTCGAGCAAAAACGGCTGATTTTCGACAAAAGAGATAACACCCCCCCATTACGTCATGCTTCAGAAATGTGGAAAATGGTCCGTTTTCAAATGTTTTATTTTTGAACGTCAGTTCACATTTGTAGGTGGATCATCAGTGTTAGAGCTAAAATTAGCATGTTTAAAGTGATTTTCATGCTTCCAGGGGCCCAAAACACAAGATTTATGGAATGGTTAAAAGTGCATGAAAATGGCCAATTTACTCACTCTGAGTTCTCAAAAAGGGTTTCTTCACCCCGGGAAGTTAATTAAATACCATTTGGAGGCATTTAATGTTCGAGCAAAAACGGCTGATTTTCGACAAAAGAGATAACACCCCCCCATTACGTCATGCTTCAGAAATGTGGAAAATGGTCCGTTTTCAAATGTTTTATTTTTGAACGTCAGTTCACATTTGTAGGTGGATCATCAGTGTTAGAGACAAAATTAGCATGTTTAAAGTGATTTTCATGCTTCCAGGGGCTCGGGAAGTTAATTAAATACCATTTGGAGGCATTTAATGTTCGAGCAAAAACGGCTGATTTTCGACAAAAGAGATAACACCCCCCCATTACGTCATGCTTCAGAAATGTGGAAAATGGTCCGTTTTCAAATGTTTCATTTTTGAACGTCAGTTCACATTTGTAGGTGGATTATCAGTGTTAGAGCTAAAATTAGCATGTTTAAAGTGATTTTCATGCTTCCAGGGGCCCAAAACACAAGATTTATGGAATGGTTAAAAGTGCATGAAAATGGCCAATTTACTCACTCTGAGTTCTCAAAAAGGGTTTCTTCACCCCGGGAAGTTAATTAAATACCATTTGGAGGCATTTAATGTTCGAGCAAAAACGGCTGATTTTCGACAAAAGAGATAACACCCCCCCATTACATCATGCTTCAGAAATGTGGAAAATGGTCCGTTTTCAAATGTTTTATTTTTGAACGTCAGTTCACATTTGTAGGTGGATCATCAGTGTTAGAGCTAAAATTAGCATGTTTAAAGTGATTTTCATGCTTCCAGGGGCTCGGGAAGTTAATTAAATACCATTTGGAGGCATTTAATGTTCGAGCAAAAACGGCTGATTTTCGACAAAAGAGATAACACCCTCCCATTACGTCATGCTTCAGAAATGTGGAAAATGGTCCGTTTTCAAATGTTTTATTTTTGAACGTCAGTTCACATTTGTAGGTGGATCATCAGTGTTAGAGCTAAAATTAGCATGTTTAAAGTGATTTTCATGCTTCCAGGGGCCCAAAACACAAGATTTATGGAATGGTTAAAAGTGCATGAAAATGGCCAATTTACTCACTCTGAGTTCTCAAAAAGGGTTTCTTCCCCCCGGGAAGTTAATTAAATACCATTTGGAGGCATTTAATGTTCGAGCAAAAACGGCTGATTTTCGACAAAAGAGATAACACCCCCCCATTACGTCATGCTTCAGAAATGTGGAAAATGGTCCGTTTTCAAATGTTTTATTTTTGAACGTCAGTTCACATTTGTAGGTGGATCATCAGTGTTAGAGCTAAAATTAGCATGTTTAAAGTGATTTTCATGCTTCCAGGGGCTCGGGAAGTTAATTAAATACCATTTGGAGGCATTTAATGTTCGAGCAAAAACGGCTGATTTTCGACAAAAGAGATAACACCCCCCCATTACGTCATGCTTCAGAAATGTGGAAAATGGTCCGTTTTCAAATGTTTTATTTTTGAACGTCAGTTCACATTTGTAGGTGGATCATCAGTGTTAGAGCTAAAATTAGCATGTTTAAAGTGATTTTCATGCTTCCAGGGGCTCGGGAAGTGAAATAAATACCATTTGGAGGCATTTAATGTTCGAGCAAAAACGGCTGATTTTCGACAAAAGAGATAACACCGCCCCATTACGTCATGCTTCAGAAATGTGGAAAATGGTCCGTTTTCAAATGTTTTATTTTTGAACGTCAGTTCACATTTGTAGGTGGATCATCAGTGTTAGAGCTAAAATTAGCATGTTTAAAGTGATTTTCATGCTTCCAGGGGCTCGGGAAGTAAAATAAATACCATTTGGAGGCATTTAATGTTCGAGCAAAATTGGCTGATTTTAGACAAAAGAGATAACACCCCCCCATTACGTCATGCTTCAGAAATGTGGAAAATGGTCCGTTTTCAAATGTTTTATTTTTGAACGTCAGTTCACATTTGTAGGTGGATCATCAGTGTTAGAGCTAAAATTAGCATGTTTAAAGTGATTTTCATGCTTCCAGGGGCCCAAAACACAAGATTTATGGAATGGTTAAAAGTGCATGAAAATGGCCAATTTACTCACTCTGAGTTCTCAAAAAGGGTTTCTTCACCCCGGGAAGTTAATTAAATACCATTTGGAGGCATTTAATGTTCGAGCAAAAACGGCTGATTTTCGACAAAAGAGATAACACCCCCCCATTACGTCATGCTTCAGAAATGTGGAAAATGGTCCGTTTTCAAATGTTTTATTTTTGAACGTCAGTTCACATTTGTAGGTGGATCATCAGTGTTAGAGCTAAAATTAGCATGTTTAAAGTGATTTTCATGCTTCCAGGGGCTCGGGAAGTGAAATAAATACCATTTGGAAGCATTTAATGTTCGAGCAAAAACGGCTGATTTTCGACAAAAGAGATAACACCCCCCCATTACGTCATGCTTCAGAAATGTGGAAAATGGTCCGTTTTCAAATGTTTTATTTTTGAACGTCAGTTCACATTTGTAGGTGGATCATCAGTGTTAGAGCTAAAATTAGCATGTTTAAAGTGATTTTCATGCTTCCAGGGGCTCGGGAAATTAATTAAATACCATTTGGAGGCATTTAATGTTCGAGCAAAAACGGCTGATTTTCGACAAAAGAGATAACACCCCCCCATTACGTCATGCTTCAGAAATGTGGAAAATGGTCCGTTTTCAAATGTTTTATTTTTGAACGTCAGTTCACATTTGTAGGTGGATCATCAGTGTTAGAGCTAAAATTAGCATGTTTAAAGTGATTTTCATGCTTCCAGGGGCCCAAAACACAAGATTTATGGAATGGTTAAAAGTGCATGAAAATGGCCAATTTACTCACTCTGAGTTCTCAAAAAGGGTTTCTTCACCCCGGGAAGTTAATTAAATACCATTTGGAGGCATTTAATGTTCGAGCAAAAACGGCTGATTTTCGACAAAAGAGATAACACCCCCCCATTACGTCATGCTTCAGAAATGTGGAAAATGGTCCGTTTTCAAATGTTTCATTTTTGAACGTCAGTTCACATTTGTAGGTGGATCATCAGTGTTAGAGACAAAATTAGCATGTTTAAAGTGATTTTCATGCTTCCAGGGGCTCGGGAAGTTAATTAAATACCATTTGGAGGCATTTAATGTTCGAGCAAAAACGGCTGATTTTCGACAAAAGAGATAACACCCCCCCATTACGTCATGCTTCAGAAATGTGGAAAATGGTCCGTTTTCAAATGTTTCATTTTTGAACGTCAGTTCACATTTGTAGGTGGATTATCAGTGTTAGAGCTAAAATTAGCATGTTTAAAGTGATTTTCATGCTTCCAGGGGCCCAAAACACAAGATTTATGGAATGGTTAAAAGTGCATGAAAATGGCCAAATTACTCACTCTGAGTTCTCAAAAAGGGTTTCTTCACCCCGGGAAGTTAATTAAATACCATTTGGAGGCATTTAATGTTCGAGCAAAAACGGCTGATTTTCGACAAAAGAGATAACACCCCCCCCATTACGTCATGCTTCAGAAATGTGGAAAATGGTCCGTTTTCAAATGTTTTATTTTTGAACGTCAGTTCACATTTGTAGGTGGATCATCAGTGTTAGAGCTAAAATTAGCATGTTTAAAGTGATTTTCATGCTTCCAGGGGCCCAAAACACAAGATTTATGGAATGGTTAAAAGTGCATGAAAATGGCCAATTTACTCACTCTGAGTTCTCAAAAAGGGTTTCTTCACCCCGGGAAGTTAATTAAATACCATTTGGAGGCATTTAATGTTCGAGCAAAAACGGCTGATTTTCGACAAAAGAGATAACACCCCCCCATTACGTCATGCTTCAGAAATGTGGAAAATGGTCCGTTTTCAAATGTTTTATTTTTGAACGTCAGTTCACATTTGTAGGTGGATCATCAGTGTTAGAGCTAAAATTAGCATGTTTAAAGTGATTTTCATGCTTCCAGGGGCTCGGGAAGTTAATTAAATACCATTTGGAGGCATTTAATGTTCGAGCAAAAACGGCTGATTTTCGACAAAAGAGATAACACCCCCCCATTACGTCATGCTTCAGAAATGTGGAAAATGGTCCGTTTTCAAATGTTTTATTTTTGAACGTCAGTTCACATTTGTAGGTGGATCATCAGTGTTAGAGCTAAAATTAGCATGTTTAAAGTGATTTTCATGCTTCCAGGGGCCCAAAACACAAGATTTATGGAATGGTTAAAAGTGCATGAAAATGGCCAATTTACTCACTCTGAGTTCTCAAAAAGGGTTTCTTCCCCCCGGGAAGTTAATTAAATACCATTTGGAGGCATTTAATGTTCGAGCAAAAACGGCTGATTTTCGACAAAAGAGATAACACCCCCCCATTACGTCATGCTTCAGAAATGTGGAAAATGGTCCGTTTTCAAATGTTTTATTTTTGAACGTCAGTTCACATTTGTAGGTGGATCATCAGTGTTAGAGCTAAAATTAGCATGTTTAAAGTGATTTTCATGCTTCCAGGGGCTCGGGAAGTTAATTAAATACCATTTGGAGGCATTTAATGTTCGAGCAAAAACGGCTGATTTTCGACAAAAGAGATAACACCCCCCCATTACGTCATGCTTCAGAAATGTGGAAAATGGTCCGTTTTCAAATGTTTTATTTTTGAACGTCAGTTCACATTTGTAGGTGGATCATCAGTGTTAGAGCTAAAATTAGCATGTTTAAAGTGATTTTCATGCTTCCAGGGGCTCGGGAAGTGAAATAAATACCATTTGGAGGCATTTAATGTTCGAGCAAAAACGGCTGATTTTCGACAAAAGAGATAACACCGCCCCATTACGTCATGCTTCAGAAATGTGGAAAATGGTCCGTTTTCAAATGTTTTATTTTTGAACGTCAGTTCACATTTGTAGGTGGATCATCAGTGTTAGAGCTAAAATTAGCATGTTTAAAGTGATTTTCATGCTTCCAGGGGCTCGGGAAGTGAAATAAATACCATTTGGAGGCATTTAATGTTCGAGCAAAATTGGCTGATTTTAGACAAAAGAGATAACACCCCCCCATTACGTCATGCTTCAGAAATGTGGAAAATGGTCCGTTTTCAAATGTTTTATTTTTGAACGTCAGTTCACATTTGTAGGTGGATCATCAGTGTTAGAGCTAAAATTAGCATGTTTAAAGTGATTTTCATGCTTCCAGGGGCCCAAAACACAAGATTTATGGAATGGTTAAAAGTGCATGAAAATGGCCAATTTACTCACTCTGAGTTCTCAAAAAGGGTTTCTTCACCCCGGGAAGTTAATTAAATACCATTTGGAGGCATTTAATGTTCGAGCAAAAACGGCTGATATTCGACAAAAGAGATAACACCCCCCCATTACGTCATGCTTCAGAAATGTGGAAAATGGTCCGTTTTCAAATGTTTTATTTTTGAACGTCAGTTCACATTTGTAGGTGGATCATCAGTGTTAGAGCTAAAATTAGCATGTTTAAAGTGATTTTCATGCTTCCAGGGGCTCGGGAAGTGAAATAAATACCATTTGGAAGCATTTAATGTTCGAGCAAAAACGGCTGATTTTCGACAAAAGAGATAACACCCCCCCATTACGTCATGCTTCAGAAATGTGGAAAATGGTCCGTTTTCAAATGTTTTATTTTTGAACGTCAGTTCACATTTGTAGGTGGATCATCAGTGTTAGAGCTAAAATTAGCATGTTTAAAGTGATTTTCATGCTTCCAGGGGCCCAAAACACAAGATTTATGGAATGGTTAAAAGTGCATGAAAATGGCCAATTTACTCACTCTGAGTTCTCAAAAAGGGTTTCTTCCCCCCGGGAAGTTAATTAAATACCATTTGGAGGCATTTAATGTTCGAGCAAAAACGGCTGATTTTCGACAAAAGAGATAACACCCCCCATTACGTCATGCTTCAGAAATGTGGAAAATGGTCCGTTTTCAAATGTTTTATTTTTGAACGTCAGTTCACATTTGTAGGTGGATCATCAGTGTTAGAGCTAAAATTAGCATGTTTAAAGTGATTTTCATGCTTCCAGGGGCTCGGGAAGTTAATTAAATACCATTTGGAGGCATTTAATGTTCGAGCAAAAACGGCTGATTTTCGACAAAAGAGATAACACCCCCCCATTACGTCATGCTTCAGAAATGTGGAAAATGGTCCGTTTTCAAATGTTTTATTTTTGAACGTCAGTTCACATTTGTAGGTGGATCATCAGTGTTAGAGCTAAAATTAGCATGTTTAAAGTGATTTTCATGCTTCCAGGGGCTCGGGAAGTGAAATAAATACCATTTGGAGGCATTTAATGTTCGAGCAAAATTGGCTGATTTTAGACAAAAGAGATAACACCCCCCCATTACGTCATGCTTCAGAAATGTGGAAAATGGTCCGTTTTCAAATGTTTTATTTTTGAACGTCAGTTCACATTTGTAGGTGGATCATCAGTGTTAGAGCTAAAATTAGCATGTTTAAAGTGATTTTCATGCTTCCAGGGGCCCAAAACACAAGATTTATGGAATGGTTAAAAGTGCATGAAAATGGCCAATTTACTCACTCTGAGTTCTCAAAAAGGGTTTCTTCACCCCGGGAAGTTAATTAAATACCATTTGGAGGCATTTAATGTTTGGGCAAAAACGGCTGATTTTCGACAAAAGAGATAACACCCCCCCATTACGTCATGCTTCAGAAATGTGGAAAATGGTCCGTTTTCAAATGTTTTATTTTTGAACGTCAGTTCACATTTGTAGGTGGATCATCAGTGTTAGAGCTAAAATTAGCATGTTTAAAGTGATTTTCATGCTTCCAGGGGCTCGGGAAGTTAATTAAATACCATTTGGAGGCATTTAATGTTCGAGCAAAAACGGCTGATTTTCGACAAAAGAGATAACACCCCCCCATTACGTCATGCTTCAGAAATGTGGAAAATGGTCCGTTTTCAAATGTTTTATTTTTGAACGTCAGTTCACATTTGTAGGTGGATCATCAGTGTTAGAGCTAAAATTAGCATGTTTAAAGTGATTTTCATGCTTCCAGGGGCCCAAAACACAAGATTTATGGAATGGTTAAAAGTGCATGAAAATGGCCAATTTACTCACTCTGAGTTCTCAAAAAGGGTTTCTTCACCCCGGGAAGTTAATTAAATACCATTTGGAGGCATTTAATGTTCGAGCAAAAACGGCTGATTTTCGACAAAAGAGATAACACCCCCCCATTACGTCATGCTTCAGAAATGTGGAAAATGGTCCGTTTTCAAATGTTTTATTTTTGAACGTCAGTTCACATTTGTAGGTGGATCATCAGTGTTAGAGCTAAAATTAGCATGTTTAAAGTGATTTTCATGCTTCCAGGGGCTCGGGAAGTGAAATAAATACCATTTGGAAGCATTTAATGTTCGAGCAAAAACGGCTGATTTTCGACAAAAGAGATAACACCCCCCCATTACGTCATGCTTCAGAAATGTGGAAAATGGTCCGTTTTCAAATGTTTTATTTTTGAACGTCAGTTCACATTTGTAGGTGGATCATCAGTGTTAGAGCTAAAATTAGCATGTTTAAAGTGATTTTCATGCTTCCAGGGGCCCAAAACACAAGATTTATGGAATGGTTAAAAGTGCATGAAAATGGCCAATTTACTCACTCTGAGTTCTCAAAAAGGGTTTCTTCCCCCCGGGAAGTTAATTAAATACCATTTGGAGGCATTTAATGTTCGAGCAAAAACGGCTGATTTTCGACAAAAGAGATAACACCCCCCCATTACGTCATGCTTCAGAAATGTGGAAAATGGTCCGTTTTCAAATGTTTTATTTTTGAACGTCAGTTCACATTTGTAGGTGGATCATCAGTGTTAGAGCTAAAATTAGCATGTTTAAAGTGATTTTCATGCTTCCAGGGGCTCGGGAAGTTAATTAAATACCATTTGGAGGCATTTAATGTTCGAGCAAAAACGGCTGATTTTCGACAAAAGAGATAACACCCCCCCATTACGTCATGCTTCAGAAATGTGGAAAATGGTCCGTTTTCAAATGTTTTATTTTTGAACGTCAGTTCACATTTGTAGGTGGATCATCAGTGTTAGAGCTAAAATTAGCATGTTTAAAGTGATTTTCATGCTTCCAGGGGCTCGGGAAGTGAAATAAATACCATTTGGAGGCATTTAATGTTCGAGCAAAATTGGCTGATTTTAGACAAAAGAGATAACACCCCCCCATTACGTCATGCTTCAGAAATGTGGAAAATGGTCCGTTTTCAAATGTTTTATTTTTGAACGTCAGTTCACATTTGTAGGTGGATCATCAGTGTTAGAGCTAAAATTAGCATGTTTAAAGTGATTTTCATGCTTCCAGGGGCCCAAAACACAAGATTTATGGAATGGTTAAAAGTGCATGAAAATGGCAAATTTACTCACTCTGAGTTCTCAAAAAGGGTTTCTTCACCCCGGGAAGTTAATTAAATACCATTTGGAGGCATTTAATGTTCGAGCAAAAACGGCTGATTTTCGACAAAAGAGATAACACCCCCCCATTACGTCATGCTTCAGAAATGTGGAAAATGGTCCGTTTTCAAATGTTTTATTTTTGAACGTCAGTTCACATTTGTAGGTGGATCATCAGTGTTAGAGCTAAAATTAGCATGTTTAAAGTGATTTTCATGCTTCCAGGGGCTCGGGAAGTGAAATAAATACCATTTGGAAGCATTTAATGTTCGAGCAAAAACGGCTGATTTTCGACAAAAGAGATAACACCCCCCCATTACGTCATGCTTCAGAAATGTGGAAAATGGTCCGTTTTCAAATGTTTTATTTTTGAACGTCAGTTCACATTTGTAGGTGGATCATCAGTGTTAGAGCTAAAATTAGCATGTTTAAAGTGATTTTCATGCTTCCAGGGGCTCGGGAAATTAATTAAATACCATTTGGAGGCATTTAATGTTCGAGCAAAAACGGCTGATTTTCGACAAAAGAGATAACACCCCCCCATTACGTCATGCTTCAGAAATGTGGAAAATGGTCCGTTTTCAAATGTTTTATTTTTGAACGTCAGTTCACATTTGTAGGTGGATCATCAGTGTTAGAGCTAAAATTAGCATGTTTAAAGTGATTTTCATGCTTCCAGGGGCCCAAAACACAAGATTTATGGAATGGTTAAAAGTGCATGAAAATGGCCAATTTACTCACTCTGAGTTCTCAAAAAGGGTTTCTTCACCCCGGGAAGTTAATTAAATACCATTTGGAGGCATTTAATGTTCGAGCAAAAACGGCTGATTTTCGACAAAAGAGATAACACCCCCCCATTACGTCATGCTTCAGAAATGTGGAAAATGGTCCGTTTTCAAATGTTTTATTTTTGAACGTCAGTTCACATTTGTAGGTGGATCATCAGTGTTAGAGCTAAAATTAGCATGTTTAAAGTGATTTTCATGCTTCCAGGGGCTCGCGAAGTGAAATAAATACCATTTGGAAGCATTTAATGTTCGAGCAAAAACGGCTGATTTTCGACAAAAGAGATAACACCCCCCCATTACGTCATGCTTCAGAAATGTGGAAAATGGTCCGTTTTCAAATGTTTTATTTTTGAACGTCAGTTCACATTTGTAGGTGGATCATCAGTGTTAGAGCTAAAATTAGCATGTTTAAAGTGATTTTCATGCTTCCAGGGGCTCGGGAAATTAATTAAATACCATTTGGAGGCATTTAATGTTCGAGCAAAAACGGCTGATTTTCGACAAAAGAGATAACACCCCCCCATTACGTCATGCTTCAGAAATGTGGAAAATGGTCCGTTTTCAAATGTTTTATTTTTGAACGTCAGTTCACATTTGTAGGTGGATCATCAGTGTTAGAGCTAAAATTAGCATGTTTAAAGTGATTTTCATGCTTCCAGGGGCCCAAAACACAAGATTTATGGAATGGTTAAAAGTGCATGAAAATGGCCAATTTACTCACTCTGAGTTCTCAAAAAGGGTTTCTTCACCCCGGGAAGTTAATTAAATACCATTTGGAGGCATTTAATGTTCGAGCAAAAACGGCTGATTTTCGACAAAAGAGATAACACCCCCCCATTACGTCATGCTTCAGAAATGTGGAAAATGGTCCGTTTTCAAATGTTTTATTTTTGAACGTCAGTTCACATTTGTAGGTGGATCATCAGTGTTAGAGACAAAATTAGCATGTTTAAAGTGATTTTCATGCTTCCAGGGGCTCGGGAAGTTAATTAAATACCATTTGGAGGCATTTAATGTTCGAGCAAAAACGGCTGATTTTCGACAAAAGAGATAACACCCCCCCATTACGTCATGCTTCAGAAATGTGGAAAATGGTCCATTTTCAAATGTTTTATTTTTGAACGTCAGTTCACATTTGTAGGTGGATCATCAGTGTTAGAGCTAAAATAAGCATGTTTAAAGTGATTTTCATGCTTCCAGGGGCCCAAAACACAAGATTTATGGAATGGTTAAAAGTGCATGAAAATGGCCAATTTACTCACTCTGAGTTCTCAAAAAGGGTTTCTTCACCCCGGGAAGTTAATTAAATACCATTTGGAGGCATTTAATGTTCGAGCAAAAACGGCTGATTTTCGACAAAAGAGATAACACCCCCCCATTACGTCATGCTTCAGAAATGTGGAAAATGGTCCGTTTTCAAATGTTTTATTTTTGAACGTCAGTTCACATTTGTAGGTGGATCATCAGTGTTAGAGCTAAAATTAGCATGTTTAAAGTGATTTTCATGCTTCCAGGGGCTCGGGAAGTTAATTAAATACCATTTGGAGGCATTTAATGTTCGAGCAAAAACGGCTGATTTTCGACAAAAGAGATAACACCCCCCCATTACGTCATGCTTCAGAAATGTGGAAAATGGTCCGTTTTCAAATGTTTTATTTTTGAACGTCAGTTCACATTTGTAGGTGGATCATCAGTGTTAGAGCTAAAATTAGCATGTTTAAAGTGATTTTCATGCTTCCAGGGGCCCAAAACACAAGATTTATGGAATGGTTAAAAGTGCATGAAAATGGCCAATTTACTCACTCTGAGTTCTCAAAAAGGGTTTCTTCACCCCGGGAAGTTAATTAAATACCATTTGGAGGCATTTAATGTTCGAGCAAAAACGGCTGATTTTCGACAAAAGAGATAACACCCCCCCATTACGTCATGCTTCAGAAATGTGGAAAATGGTCCGTTTTCAAATGTTTTATTTTTGAACGTCAGTTCACATTTGTAGGTGGATCATCAGTGTTAGAGACAAAATTAGCATGTTTAAAGTGATTTTCATGCTTCCAGGGGCTCGGGAAGTTAATTAAATACCATTTGGAGGCATTTAATGTTCGAGCAAAAACGGCTGATTTTCGACAAAAGAGATAACACCCCCCCATTACGTCATGCTTCAGAAATGTGGAAAATGGTCCGTTTTCAAATGTTTTATTTTTGAACGTCAGTTCACATTTGTAGGTGGATCATCAGTGTTAGAGCTAAAATTAGCATGTTTAAAGTGATTTTCATGCTTCCAGGGGCCCAAAACACAAGATTTATGGAATGGTTAAAAGTGCATGAAAATGGCCAATTTACTCACTCTGAGTTCTCAAAAAGGGTTTCTTCACCCCGGGAAGTTAATTAAATACCATTTGGAGGCATTTAATGTTCGAGCAAAAACGGCTGATTTTCGACAAAAGAGATAACACCCCCCCATTACGTCATGCTTCAGAAATGTGGAAAATGGTCCGTTTTCAAATGTTTTATTTTTGAACGTCAGTTCACATTTGTAGGTGGATCATCAGTGTTAGAGCTAAAATTAGCATGTTTAAAGTGATTTTCATGCTTCCAGGGGCCCAAAACACAAGATTTATGGAATGGTTAAAAGTGCATGAAAATGGCCAATTTACTCACTCTGAGTTCTCAAAAAGGGTTTCTTCCCCCCGGGAAGTTAATTAAATACCATTTGGAGGCATTTAATGTTCGAGCAAAAACGGGTGATTTTCGACAAAAGAGATAACACCCCCCCATTACGTCATGCTTCAGAAATGTGGAAAATGGTCCGTTTTCAAATGTTTTATTTTTGAACGTCAGTTCACATTTGTAGGTGGATCATCAGTGTTAGAGCTAAAATTAGCATGTTTAAAGTGATTTTCATGCTTCCAGGGGCTCGGGAAGTTAATTAAATACCATTTGGAGGCATTTAATGTTCGAGCAAAAACGGCTGATTTTCGACAAAAGAGATAACACCCCCCCATTACGTCATGCTTCAGAAATGTGGAAAATGGTCCGTTTTCAAATGTTTTATTTTTGAACGTCAGTTCACATTTGTAGGTGGATCATCGGTGTTAGAGCTAAAATTAGCATGTTTAAAGTGATTTTCATGCTTCCAGGGGCTCGGGAAGTGAAATAAATACCATTTGGAGGCATTTAATGTTCGAGCAAAAACGGTGGATTTTCGACAAAAGAGATAACACCGCCCCATTACGTCATGCTTCAGAAATGTGGAAAATGGTCCGTTTTCAAATGTTTTATTTTTGAACGTCAGTTCACATTTGTAGGTGGATCATCAGTGTTAGAGCTAAAATTAGCATGTTTAAAGTGATTTTCATGCTTCCAGGGGCTCGGGAAGTGAAATAAATACCATTTGGAGGCATTTAATGTTCGAGCATAATTGGCTGATTTTAGACAAAAGAGATAACACCCCCCATTACGTCATGCTTCAGAAATGTGGAAAATGGTCCGTTTTCAAATGTTTTATTTTTGAACGTCAGTTCACATTTGTAGGTGGATCATCAGTGTTAGAGCTAAAATTAGCATGTTTAAAGTGATTTTCATGCTTCCAGGGGCCCAAAACACAAGATTTATGGAATGGTTAAAAGTGCATGAAAATGGCCAATTTACTCACTCTGAGTTCTCAAAAAGGGTTTCTTCACCCCGGGAAGTTAATTAAATACCATTTGGAGGCATTTAATGTTCGAGCAAAAACGGCTGATTTTCGACAAAAGAGATAACACCCCCCCATCACGTCATGCTTCAGAAATGTGGAAAATGGTCCGTTTTCAAATGTTTTATTTTTGAACGTCAGTTCACATTTGTAGGTGGATCATCAGTGTTAGAGCTAAAATTAGCATGTTTAAAGTGATTTTCATGCTTCCAGGGGCTCGGGAAGTTAATTAAATACCATTTGGAGGCATTTAATGTTCGAGCAAAAACGGCTGATTTTCGACAAAAGAGATAACACCCCCCCATTACGTCATGCTTCAGAAATGTGGAAAATGGTCCGTTTTCAAATGTTTTATTTTTGAACGTCAGTTCACATTTGTAGGTGGATCATCAGTGTTAGAGCTAAAATTAGCATGTTTAAAGTGATTTTCATGCTTCCAGGAGCCCAAAACACAAGATTTATGGAATGGTTAAAAGTGCATGAAAATGGCCAATTTACTCACTCTGAGTTCTCAAAAAGGGTTTCTTCACCCCGGGAAGTTAATTAAATACCATTTGGAGGCATTTAATGTTCGAGCAAAAACGGCTGATTTTCGACAAAAGAGATAACACCCCCCCATTACGTCATGCTTCAGAAATGTGGAAAATGGTCCGTTTTCAAATGTTTTATTTTTGAACGTGAGTTCACATTTGTAGGTGGATCATCAGTGTTAGAGCTAAAATTAGCATGTTTAAAGTGATTTTCATGCTTCCAGGGGCTCGGGAAGTTAATTAAATACCATTTGGAGGCATTTAATGTTCGAGCAAAAACGGCTGATTTTCGACAAAAGAGATAACACCCCCCCATTACGTCATGCTTCAGAAATGTGGAAAATGGTCCGTTTTCAAATGTTTTATTTTTGAACGTCAGTTCACATTTGTAGGTGGATCATCAGTGTTAGAGCTAAAATTAGCATGTTTAAAGTGATTTTCATGCTTCCAGGGGCCCAAAACACAAGATTTATGGAATGGTTAAAAGTGCATGAAAATGGCCAATTTACTCACTCTGAGTTCTCAAAAAGGGTTTCTTCCCCCCGGGAAGTTAATTAAATACCATTTGGAGGCATTTAATGTTCGAGCAAAAACGGGTGATTTTCGACAAAAGAGATAACACCCCCCCATTACGTCATGCTTCAGAAATGTGGAAAATGGTCCGTTTTCAAATGTTTTATTTTTGAACGTCAGTTCACATTTGTAGGTGGATCATCAGTGTTAGAGCTAAAATTAGCATGTTTAAAGTGATTTTCATGCTTCCAGGGGCTCGGGAAGTGAAATAAATACCATTTGGAGGCATTTAATGTTCGAGCAAAAACGGCGGATTTTCGACAAAAGAGATAACACCGCCCCATTACGTCATGCTTCAGAAATGTGGAAAATGGTCCGTTTTCAAATGTTTTATTTTTGAACGTCAGTTCACATTTGTAGGTGGATCATCAGTGTTAGAGCTAAAATTAGCATGTTTAAAGTGATTTTCATGCTTCCAGGGGCTCGGGAAGTGAAATAAATACCATTTGGAGGCATTTAATGTTCGAGCATAATTGGCTGATTTTAGACAAAAGAGATAACACCCCCCCATTACGTCATGCTTCAGAAATGTGGAAAATGGTCCGTTTTCAAATGTTTTATTTTTGAACGTCAGTTCACATTTGTAGGTGGATCATCAGTGTTAGAGCTAAAATTAGCATGTTTAAAGTGATTTTCATGCTTCCAGGGGCCCAAAACACAAGATTTATGGAATGGTTAAAAGTGCATGAAAATGGCCAATTTACTCACTCTGAGTTCTCAAAAAGGGTTTCTTCACCCCGGGAAGTTAATTAAATACCATTTGGAGGCATTTAATGTTCGAGCAAAAACGGCTGATTTTCGACAAAAGAGATAACACCCCCCCATTACGTCATGCTTCAGAAATGTGGAAAATGGTCCGTTTTCAAATGTTTTATTTTTGAACGTCAGTTCACATTTGTAGGTGGATCATCAGTGTTAGAGCTAAAATTAGCATGTTTAAAGTGATTTTCATGCTTCCAGGGGCTCGGGAAGTGAAATAAATACCATTTGGAAGCATTTAATGTTCGAGCAAAAACGGCTGATTTTCGACAAAAGAGATAACACCCCCCCATTACGTCATGCTTCAGAAATGTGGAAAATGGTCCGTTTTCAAATGTTTTATTTTTGAACGTCAGTTCACATTTGTAGGTGGATCATCAGTGTTAGAGCTAAAATTAGCATGTTTAAAGTGATTTTCATGCTTCCAGGGGCTCGGGAAATTAATTAAATACCATTTGGAGGCATTTAATGTTCGAGCAAAAACGGCTGATTTTCGACAAAAGAGATAACACCCCCCCATTACGTCATGCTTCAGAAATGTGGAAAATGGTCCGTTTTCAAATGTTTTATTTTTGAACGTCAGTTCACATTTGTAGGTGGATCATCAGTGTTAGAGCTAAAATTAGCATGTTTAAAGTGATTTTCATGCTTCCAGGGGCCCAAAACACAAGATTTATGGAATGGTTAAAAGTGCATGAAAATGGCCAATTTACTCACTCTGAGTTCTCAAAAAGGGTTTCTTCACCCCGGGAAGTTAATTAAATACCATTTGGAGGCATTTAATGTTCGAGCAAAAACGGCTGATTTTCGACAAAAGAGATAACACCCCCCCATTACGTCATGCTTCAGAAATGTGGAAAATGGTCCGTTTTCAAATGTTTTATTTTTGAACGTCAGTTCACATTTGTAGGTGGATCATCAGTGTTAGAGCTAAAATTAGCATGTTTAACGTGATTTTCATGCTTCCAGGGGCTCGGGAAGTTAATTAAATACCATTTGGAGGCATTTAATGTTCGAGCAAAAACGGCTGATTTTCGACAAAAGAGATAACACCCCCCCATTACGTCATGCTTCAGAAATGTGGAAAATGGTCCGTTTTCAAATGTTTTATTTTTGAACGTCAGTTCACATTTGTAGGTGGATCATCAGTGTTAGAGCTAAAATTAGCATGTTTAAAGTGATTTTCATGCTTCCAGGGGCCCAAAACACAAGATTTATGGAATGGTTAAAAGTGCATGAAAATGGCCAATTTACTCACTCTGAGTTCTCAAAAAGGGTTTCTTCACCCCGGGAAGTTAATTAAATACCATTTGGAGGCATTTAATGTTCGAGCAAAAACGGCTGATTTTCGACAAAAGAGATAACACCCCCCCATTACGTCATGCTTCAGAAATGTGGAAAATGGTCCGTTTTCAAATGTTTTATTTTTGAACGTCAGTTCACATTTGTAGGTGGATCATCAGTGTTAGAGCTAAAATTAGCATGTTTAAAGTGATTTTCATGCTTCCAGGGGCTCGGGAAGTGAAATAAATACCATTTGGAAGCATTTAATGTTCGAGCAAAAACGGCTGATTTTCGACAAAAGAGATAACACCCCCCCATTACGTCATGCTTCAGAAATGTGGAAAATGGTCCGTTTTCAAATGTTTTATTTTTGAACGTCAGTTCACATTTGTAGGTGGATCATCAGTGTTAGAGCTAAAATTAGCATGTTTAAAGTGATTTTCATGCTTCCAGGGGCTCGGGAAATTAATTAAATACCATTTGGAGGCATTTAATGTTCGAGCAAAAACGGCTGATTTTCGACAAAAGAGATAACACCCCCCCATTACGTCATGCTTCAGAAATGTGGAAAATGGTCCGTTTTCAAATGTTTCATTTTTGAACGTCAGTTCACATTTGTAGGTGGATTATCAGTGTTAGAGCTAAAATTAGCATGTTTAAAGTGATTTTCATGCTTCCAGGGGCCCAAAACACAAGATTTATGGAATGGTTAAAAGTGCATGAAAATGGCTAATTTACTCACTCTGAGTTCTCAAAAAGGGTTTCTTCACCCCGGGAAGTTAATTAAATACCATTTGGAGGCATTTAATGTTCGAGCAAAAACGGCTGATTTTCGACAAAAGAGATAACACCCCCCCCATTACGTCATGCTTCAGAAATGTGGAAAATGGTCCGTTTTCAAATGTTTTATTTTTGAACGTCAGTTCACATTTGTAGGTGGATCATCAGTGTTAGAGCTAAAATTAGCATGTTTAAAGTGATTTTCATGCTTCCAGGGGCTCGGGAAGTTAATTAAATACCATTTGGAGGCATTTAATGTTCGAGCAAAAACGGCTTATTTTCGACAAAAGAGATAACACCCCCCCCATTACGTCATGCTTCAGAAATGTGGAAAATGGTCCGTTTTCAAATGTTTTATTTTTGAACGTCAGTTCACATTTGTAGGTGGATCATCAGTGTTAGAGCTAAAATTAGCATGTTTAAAGTGATTTTCATGCTTCCAGGGGCTCGGGAAGTGAAATAAATACCATTTGGAGGCATTTAATGTTCGAGCAAAAACGGCTGATTTTCGACAAAAGAGATAACACCGCCCCATTACGTCATGCTTCAGAAATGTGGAAAATGGTCCGTTTTCAAATGTTTTATTTTTGAATGTCAGTTCACATTTGTAGGTGGATCATCAGTGTTAGAGCTAAAATTAGCATGTTTAAAGTGATTTTCATGCTTCCAGGGGCTCGGGAAGTGAAATAAATACCATTTGGAGGCATTTAATGTTCGAGCAAAAACGGCTGATTTTCGACAAAAGAGATAACACCCCCCCATTACGTCATGCTTCAGAAATGTGGAAAATGGTCCGTTTTCAAATGTTTTATTTTTGAACGTCAGTTCACATTTGTAGGTGGATCATCAGTGTTAGAGCTAAAATTAGCATGTTTAAAGTGATTTTCATGCTTCCAGGGGCCCAAAACACAAGATTTATGGAATGGTTAAAAGTGCATGAAAATGGCCAATTTACTCACTCTGAGTTCTCAAAAAGGGTTTCTTCACCCCGGGAAGTTAATTAAATACCATTTGGAGGCATTTAATGTTCGAGCAAAAACGGCTGATTTTCGACAAAAGAGATAACACCCCCCCATTACGTCATGCTTCAGAAATGTGGAAAATGGTCCGTTTTCAAATGTTTTATTTTTGAACGTCAGTTCACATTTGTAGGTGGATCATCAGTGTTAGAGCTAAAATTAGCATGTTTAAAGTGATTTTCATGCTTCCAGGGGCTCGGGAAATTAATTAAATACCATTTGGAGGCATTTAATGTTCGAGCAAAAACGGCTGATTTTCGACAAAAGAGATAACACCCCCCCATTACGTCATGCTTCAGAAATGTGGAAAATGGTCCGTTTTCAAATGTTTTATTTTTGAACGTCAGTTCACATTTGTAGGTGGATCATCAGTGTTAGAGCTAAAATTAGCATGTTTAAAGTGATTTTCATGCTTCCAGGGGCCCAAAACACAAGATTTATGGAATGGTTAAAAGTGCATGAAAATGGCCAATTTACTCACTCTGAGTTCTCAAAAAGGGTTTCTTCACCCCGGGAAGTTAATTAAATACCATTTGGAGGCATTTAATGTTCGAGCAAAAACGGCTGATTTTCGACAAAAGAGATAACACCCCCCCATTACGTCATGCTTCAGAAATGTGGAAAATGGTCCGTTTTCAAATGTTTTATTTTTGAACGTCAGTTCACATTTGTAGGTGGATCATCAGTGTTAGAGCTAAAATTAGCATGTTTAAAGTGATTTTCATGCTTCCAGGGGCTCGGGAAGTTAATTAAATACCATTTGGAGGCATTTAATGTTCGAGCAAAAACGGCTGATTTTCGACAAAAGAGATAACACCCCCCCATTACGTCATGCTTCAGAAATGTGGAAAATGGTCCGTTTTCAAATGTTTTATTTTTGAACGTCAGTTCACATTTGTAGGTGGATCATCAGTGTTAGAGCTAAAATTAGCATGTTTAAAGTGATTTTCATGCTTCCAGGGGCCCAAAACACAAGATTTATGGAATGGTTAAAAGTGCATGAAAATGGCCAATTTACTCACTCTGAGTTCTCAAAAAGGGTTTCTTCACCCCGGGAAGTTAATTAAATACCATTTGGAGGCATTTAATGTTCGAGCAAAAACGGCTGATTTTCGACAAAAGAGATAACACCCCCCCATTACGTCATGCTTCAGAAATGTGGAAAATGGTCCGTTTTCAAATGTTTTATTTTTGAACGTCAGTTCACATTTGTAGGTGGATCATCAGTGTTAGAGCTAAAATTAGCATGTTTAAAGTGATTTTCATGCTTCCAGGGGCTCGGGAAGTGAAATAAATACCATTTGGAAGCATTTAATGTTCGAGCAAAAACGGCTGATTTTCGACAAAAGAGATAACACCCCCCCATTACGTCATGCTTCAGAAATGTGGAAAATGGTCCGTTTTCAAATGTTTTATTTTTGAACGTCAGTTCACATTTGTAGGTGGATCATCAGTGTTAGAGCTAAAATTAGCATGTTTAAAGTGATTTTCATGCTTCCAGGGGCTCGGGAAATTAATTAAATACCATTTGGAGGCATTTAATGTTCGAGCAAAAACGGCTGATTTTCGACAAAAGAGATAACACCCCCCCATTACGTCATGCTTCAGAAATGTGGAAAATGGTCCGTTTTCAAATGTTTTATTTTTGAACGTCAGTTCACATTTGTAGGTGGATCATCAGTGTTAGAGCTAAAATTAGCATGTTTAAAGTGATTTTCATGCTTCCAGGGGCCCAAAACACAAGATTTATGGAATGGTTAAAAGTGCATGAAAATGGCCAATTTACTCACTCTGAGTTCTCAAAAAGGGTTTCTTCACCCCGGGAAGTTAATTAAATACCATTTGGAGGCATTTAATGTTCGAGCAAAAACGGCTGATTTTCGACAAAAGAGATAACACCCCCCCATTTCGTCATGCTTCAGAAATGTGGAAAATGGTCCGTTTTCAAATGTTTTATTTTTGAACGTCAGTTCACATTTGTAGGTGGATCATCAGTGTTAGAGACAAAATTAGCATGTTTAAAGTGATTTTCATGCTTCCAGGGGCTCGGGAAGTTAATTAAATACCATTTGGAGGCATTTAATGTTCGAGCAAAAACGGCTGATTTTCGACAAAAGAGATAACACCCCCCCATTACGTCATGCTTCAGAAATGTGGAAAATGGTCCGTTTTCAAATGTTTCATTTTTGAACGTCAGTTCACATTTGTAGGTGGATTATCAGTGTTAGAGCTAAAATTAGCATGTTTAAAGTGATTTTCATGCTTCCAGGGGCCCAAAACACAAGTTTTATGGAATGGTTAAAAGTGCATGAAAATGGCCAATTTACTCACTCTGAGTTCTCAAAAAGGGTTTCTTCACCCCGGGAAGTTAATTAAATACCATTTGGAGGCATTTAATGTTCGAGCAAAAACGGCTGATTTTCGACAAAAGAGATAACACCCCCCCATTACGTCATGCTTCAGAAATGTGGAAAATGGTCCGTTTTCAAATGTTTTATTTTTGAACGTCAGTTCACATTTGTAGGTGGATCATCAGTGTTAGAGCTAAAATTAGCATGTTTAAAGTGATTTTCATGCTTCCAGGGGCCCAAAACACAAGATTTATGGAATGGTTAAAAGTGCATGAAAATGGCCAATTTACTCACTCTGAGTTCTCAAAAAGGGTTTCTTCACCCCGGGAAGTTAATTAAATACCATTTGGAGGCATTTAATGTTCGAGCAAAAACGGCTGATTTTCGACAAAAGAGATAACACCCCCCCATTACGTCATGCTTCAGAAATGTGGAAAATGGTCCGTTTTCAAATGTTTTATTTTTGAACGTCAGTTCACATTTGTAGGTGGATCATCAGTGTTAGAGCTAAAATTAGCATGTTTAAAGTGATTTTCATGCTTCCAGGGGCTCGGGAAGTTAATTAAATACCATTTGGAGGCATTTAATGTTCGAGCAAAAACGGCTGATTTTCGACAAAAGAGATAACACCCCCCCATTACGTCATGCTTCAGAAATGTGGAAAATGGTCCGTTTTCAAATGTTTTATTTTTGAACGTCAGTTCACATTTGTAGGTGGATCATCAGTGTTAGAGCTAAAATTAGCATGTTTAAAGTGATTTTCATGCTTCCAGGGGCCCAAAACACAAGATTTATGGAATGGTTAAAAGTGCATGAAAATGGCCAATTTACTCACTCTGAGTTCTCAAAAAGGGTTTCTTCCCCCCGGGAAGTTAATTAAATACCATTTGGAGGCATTTAATGTTCGAGCAAAAACGGCTGATTTTCGACAAAAGAGATAACACCCCCCCATTACGTCATGCTTCAGAAATGTGGAAAATGGTCCGTTTTCAAATGTTTTATTTTTGAACGTCAGTTCACATTTGTAGGTGGATCATCAGTGTTAGAGCTAAAATTAGCATGTTTAAAGTGATTTTCATGCTTCCAGGGGCTCGGGAAGTTAATTAAATACCATTTGGAGGCATTTAATGTTCGAGCAAAAACGGCTGATTTTCGACAAAAGAGATAACACCCCCCCATTACGTCATGCTTCAGAAATGTGGAAAATGGTCCGTTTTCAAATGTTTTATTTTTGAACGTCAGTTCACATTTGTAGGTGGATCATCAGTGTTAGAGCTAAAATTAGCATGTTTAAAGTGATTTTCATGCTTCCAGGGGCTCGGGAAGTGAAATAAATACCATTTGGAGGCATTTAATGTTCGAGCAAAAACGGCTGATTTTCGACAAAAGAGATAACACCGCCCCATTACGTCATGCTTCAGAAATGTGGAAAATGGTCCGTTTTCAAATGTTTTATTTTTGAACGTCAGTTCACATTTGTAGGTGGATCATCAGTGTTAGAGCTAAAATTAGCATGTTTAAAGTGATTTTCATGCTTCCAGGGGCTCGGGAAGTGAAATAAATACCATTTGGAGGCATTTAATGTTCGAGCAAAATTGGCTGATTTTAGACAAAAGAGATAACACCCCCCCCATTACGTCATGCTTCAGAAATGTGGAAAATGGTCCGTTTTCAAATGTTTTATTTTTGAACGTCAGTTCACATTTGTAGGTGGATCATCAGTGTTAGAGCTAAAATTAGCATGTTTAAAGTGATTTTCATGCTTCCAGGGGCCCAAAACACAAGATTTATGGAATGGTTAAAAGTGCATGAAAATGGCCAATTTACTCACTCTGAGTTCTCAAAAAGGGTTTCTTCACCCCGGGAAGTTAATTAAATACCATTTGGAGGCATTTAATGTTCGAGCAAAAACGGCTGATTTTCGACAAAAGAGATAACACCCCCCCCATTACGTCATGCTTCAGAAATGTGGAAAATGGTCCGTTTTCAAATGTTTTATTTTTGAACGTCAATTCACATTTGTAGGTGGATCATCAGTGTTAGAGCTAAAATTAGCATGTTTAAAGTGATTTTCATGCTTCCAGGGGCCCAAAACACAAGATTTATGGAATGGTTAAAAGTGCATGAAAATGGCCAATTTACTCACTCTGAGTTCTCAAAAAGGGTTTCTTCACCCCGGGAAGTTAATTAAATACCATTTGGAGGCATTTAATGTTCGAGCAAAAACGGCTGATTTTCGACAAAAGAGATAACACCCCCCCATTACGTCATGCTTCAGAAATGTGGAAAATGGTCCGTTTTCAAATGTTTTATTTTTGAACGTCAGTTCACATTTGTAGGTGGATCATCAGTGTTAGAGACAAAATTAGCATGTTTAAAGTGATTTTCATGCTTCCAGGGGCTCGGGAAATTAATTAAATACCATTTGGAGGCATTTAATGTTCGAGCAAAAACGGCTGATTTTCGACAAAAGAGATAACACCCCCCCATTACGTCATGCTTCAGAAATGTGGAAAATGGTCCGTTTTCAAATGTTTCATTTTTGAACGTCAGTTCACATTTGTAGGTGGATTATCAGTGTTAGAGCTAAAATTAGCATGTTTAAAGTGATTTTCATGCTTCCAGGGGCCCAAAACACAAGATTTATGGAATGGTTAAAAGTGCATGAAAATGGCCAATTTACTCACTCTGAGTTCTCAAAAAGGGTTTCTTCACCCCGGGAAGTTAATTAAATACCATTTGGAGGCATTTAATGTTCGAGCAAAAACGGCTGATTTTCAACAAAAGAGATAACACCCCCCCATTACGTCATGCTTCAGAAATGTGGAAAATGGTCCGTTTTCAAATGTTTTATTTTTGAACGTCAGTTCACATTTGTAGGTGGATCATCAGTGTTAGAGCTAAAATTAGCATGTTTAAAGTGATTTTCATGCTTCCAGGGGCCCAAAACACAAGATTTATGGAATGGTTAAAAGTGCATGAAAATGGCCAATTTACTCACTCTGAGTTCTCAAAAAGGGTTTCTTCACCCCGGGAAGTTAATTAAATACCATTTGGAGGCATTTAATGTTCGAGCAAAAACGGCTGATTTTCGACAAAAGAGATAACACCCCCCCATTACGTCATGCTTCAGAAATGTGGAAAATGGTCCGTTTTCAAATGTTTTATTTTTGAACGTCAGTTCACATTTGTAGGTGGATCATCAGTGTTAGAGCTAAAATTAGCATGTTTAAAGTGATTTTCATGCTTCCAGGGGCTCGGGAAGTTAATTAAATACCATTTGGAGGCATTTAATGTTCGAGCAAAAACGGCTGATTTTCGACAAAAGAGATAACACCCCCCCCATTACGTCATGCTTCAGAAATGTGGAAAATGGTCCGTTTTCAAATGTTTTATTTTTGAACGTCAGTTCACATTTGTAGGTGGATCATCAGTGTTAGAGCTAAAATTAGCATGTTTAAAGTGATTTTCATGCTTCCAGGGGCCCAAAACACAAGATTTATGGAATGGTTAAAAGTGCATGAAAATGGCCAATTTACTCACTCTGAGTTCTCAAAAAGGGTTTCTTCCCCCCGGGAAGTTAATTAAATACCATTTGGAGGCATTTAATGTTCGAGCAAAAACGGCTGATTTTCGACAAAAGAGATAACACCCCCCCATTACGTCATGCTTCAGAAATGTGGAAAATGGTCCGTTTTCAAATGTTTTATTTTTGAACGTCAGTTCACATTTGTAGGTGGATCATCAGTGTTAGAGCTAAAATTAGCATGTTTAAAGTGATTTTCATGCTTCCAGGGGCTCTGGAAGTTAATTTAATACCATTTGGAGGCATTTAATGTTCAAGCAAAAACGGCTGATTTTCGACAAAAGAGATAACACCCCCCCATTACGTCATGCTTCAGAAATGTGGAAAATGGTCCGTTTTCAAATGTTTTATTTTTGAACGTCAGTTCACATTTGTAGGTGGATCATCAGTGTTAGAGCTAAAATTAGCATGTTTAAAGTGATTTTCATGCTTCCAGGGGCTCGGGAAGTGAAATAAATACCATTTGGAGGCATTTAATGTTCGAGCAAAAACGGCTGATTTTCGACAAAAGAGATAACACCGCCCCATTACGTCATGCTTCAGAAATGTGGAAAATGGTCCGTTTTCAAATGTTTTATTTTTGAACGTCAGTTCACATTTGTAGGTGGATCATCAGTGTTAGAGCTAAAATTAGCATGTTTAAAGTGATTTTCATGCTTCCAGGGGCTCGGGAAGTGAAATAAATACCATTTGGAGGCATTTAATGTTCGAGCAAAATTGGCTGATTTTAGACAAAAGAGATAACACCCCCCCATTACGTCATGCTTCAGAAATGTGGAAAATGGTCCGTTTTCAAATGTTTTATTTTTGAACGTCAGTTCACATTTGTAGGTGGATCATCAGTGTTAGAGCTAAAATTAGCATGTTTAAAGTGATTTTCATGCTTCCAGGGGCTCGGGAAATTAATTAAATACCATTTGGAGGCATTTAATGTTCGAGCAAAAACGGCTGATTTTCGACAAAAGAGATAACACCCCCCCATTACGTCATGCTTCAGAAATGTGGAAAATGGTCCGTTTTCAAATGTTTTATTTTTGAACGTCAGTTCACATTTGTAGGTGGATCATCAGTGTTAGAGCTAAAATTAGCATGTTTAAAGTGATTTTCATGCTTCCAGGGGCCCAAAACACAAGATTTATGGAATGGTTAAAAGTGCATGAAAATGGCCAATTTACTCACTCTGAGTTCTCAAAAAGGGTTTCTTCACCCCGGGAAGTTAATTAAATACCATTTGGAGGCATTTAATGTTCGAGCAAAAACGGCTGATTTTCGACAAAAGAGATAACACCCCCCCATTACGTCATGCTTCAGAAATGTGGAAAATGGTCCGTTTTCAAATGTTTTATTTTTGAACGTCAGTTCACATTTGTAGGTGGATCATCAGTGTTAGAGACAAAATTAGCATGTTTAAAGTGATTTTCATGCTTCCAGGGGCTCGGGAAGTTAATTAAATACCATTTGGAGGCATTTAATGTTCGAGCAAAAACGGCTGATTTTCGACAAAAGAGATAACACCCCCCCATTACGTCATGCTTCAGAAATGTGGAAAATGGTCCGTTTTCAAATGTTTCATTTTTGAACGTCAGTTCACATTTGTAGGTGGATTATCAGTGTTAGAGCTAAAATTAGCATGTTTAAAGTGATTTTCATGCTTCCAGGGGCCCAAAACACAAGATTTATGGAATGGTTAAAAGTGCATGAAAATGGCTAATTTACTCACTCTGAGTTCTCAAAAAGGGTTTCTTCACCCCGGGAAGTTAATTAAATACCATTTGGAGGCATTTAATGTTCGAGCAAAAACGGCTGATTTTCGACAAAAGAGATAACACCCCCCCATTACGTCATGCTTCAGAAATGTGGAAAATGGTCCGTTTTCAAATGTTTTATTTTTGAACGTCAGTTCACATTTGTAGGTGGATCATCAGTGTTAGAGCTAAAATTAGCATGTTTAAAGTGATTTTCATGCTTCCAGGGGCCCAAAACACAAGATTTATGGAATGGTTAAAAGTGCATGAAAATGGCCAATTTACTCACTCTGAGTTCTCAAAAAGGGTTTCTTCCCCCCGGGAAGTTAATTAAATACCATTTGGAGGCATTTAATGTTCGAGCAAAAACGGCTGATTTTCGACAAAAGAGATAACACCCCCCCCATTACGTCATGCTTCAGAAATGTGGAAAATGGTCCGTTTTCAAATGTTTTATTTTTGAACGTCAGTTCACATTTGTAGGTGGATCATCAGTGTTAGAGCTAAAATTAGCATGTTTAAAGTGATTTTCATGCTTCCAGGGGCTCGGGAAGTTAATTAAATACCATTTGGAGGCATTTAATGTTCGAGCAAAAACGGCTTATTTTCGACAAAAGAGATAACACCCCCCCATTACGTCATGCTTCAGAAATGTGGAAAATGGTCCGTTTTCAAATGTTTTATTTTTGAACGTCAGTTCACATTTGTAGGTGGATCATCAGTGTTAGAGCTAAAATTAGCATGTTTAAAGTGATTTTCATGCTTCCAGGGGCTCGGGAAGTGAAATAAATACCATTTGGAGGCATTTAATGTTCGAGCAAAAACGGCTGATTTTCGACAAAAGAGATAACACCGCCCCATTACGTCATGCTTCAGAAATGTGGAAAATGGTCCGTTTTCAAATGTTTTATTTTTGAATGTCAGTTCACATTTGTAGGTGGATCATCAGTGTTAGAGCTAAAATTAGCATGTTTAAAGTGATTTTCATGCTTCCAGGGGCTCGGGAAGTGAAATAAATACCATTTGGAGGCATTTAATGTTCGAGCAAAATTGGCTGATTTTAGACAAAAGAGATAACACCCCCCCATTACGTCATGCTTCAGAAATGTGGAAAATGGTCCGTTTTCAAATGTTTTATTTTTGAACGTCAGTTCACATTTGTAGGTGGATCATCAGTGTTAGAGCTAAAATTTGCATGTTTAAAGTGATTTTCATGCTTCCAGGGGCCCAAAACACAAGATTTATGGAATGGTTAAAAGTGCATGAAAATGGCCAATTTACTCACTCTGAGTTCTCAAAAAGGGTTTCTTCACCCCGGGAAGTTAATTAAATACCATTTGGAGGCATTTAATGTTCGAGCAAAAACGGCTGATTTTCGACAAAAGAGATAACACCCCCCCATTACGTCATGCTTCAGAAATGTGGAAAATGGTCCGTTTTCAAATGTTTTATTTTTGAACGTCAGTTCACATTTGTAGGTGGATCATCAGTGTTAGAGCTAAAATTAGCATGTTTAAAGTGATTTTCATGCTTCCAGGGGCTCGGGAAGTGAAATAAATACCATTTGGAAGCATTTAATGTTCGAGCAAAAACGGCTGATTTTCGACAAAAGAGATAACACCCCCCCATTACGTCATGCTTCAGAAATGTGGAAAATGGTCCGTTTTCAAATGTTTTATTTTTGAACGTCAGTTCACATTTGTAGGTGGATCATCAGTGTTAGAGCTAAAATGAGCATGTTTAAAGTGATTTTCATGCTTCCAGGGGCTCGGGAAATTAATTAAATACCATTTGGAGGCATTTAATGTTCGAGCAAAAACGGCTGATTTTCGACAAAAGAGATAACACCCCCCCATTACGTCATGCTTCAGAAATGTGGAAAATGGTCCGTTTTCAAATGTTTTATTTTTGAACGTCAGTTCACATTTGTAGGTGGATCATCAGTGTTAGAGCTAAAATTAGCATGTTTAAAGTGATTTTCATGCTTCCAGGGGCCCAAAACACAAGATTTATGGAATGGTTAAAAGTGCATGAAAATGGCCAATTTACTCACTCTGAGTTCTCAAAAAGGGTTTCTTCACCCCGGGAAGTTAATTAAATACCATTTGGAGGCATTTAATGTTCGAGCAAAAACGGCTGATTTTCGACAAAAGAGATAACACCCCCCCATTACGTCATGCTTCAGAAATGTGGAAAATGGTCCGTTTTCAAATGTTTTATTTTTGAACGTCAGTTCACATTTGTAGGTGGATCATCAGTGTTAGAGCTAAAATTAGCATGTTTAAAGTGATTTTCATGCTTCCAGGGGCTCGGGAAGTTAATTAAATACCATTTGGAGGCATTTAATGTTCGAGCAAAAACGGCTGATTTTCGACAAAAGAGATAACACCCCCCCATTACGTCATGCTTCAGAAATGTGGAAAATGGTCCGTTTTCAAATGTTTTATTTTTGAACGTCAGTTCACATTTGTAGGTGGATCATCAGTGTTAGAGCTAAAATTAGCATGTTTAAAGTGATTTTCATGCTTCCAGGGGCCCAAAACACAAGATTTATGGAATGGTTAAAAGTGCATGAAAATGGCCAGTTTACTCACTCTGAGTTCTCAAAAAGGGTTTCTTCACCCCGGGAAGTTAATTAAATACCATTTGGAGGCATTTAATGTTCGAGCAAAAACGGCTGATTTTCGACAAAAGAGATAACACCCCCCCATTACGTCATGCTTCAGAAATGTGGAAAATGGTCCGTTTTCAAATGTTTTATTTTTGAACGTCAGTTCACATTTGTAGGTGGATCATCAGTGTTAGAGCTAAAATTAGCATGTTTAAAGTGATTTTCATGCTTCCAGGGGCTCGGGAAGTGAAATAAATACCATTTGGAAGCATTTAATGTTCGAGCAAAAACGGCTGATTTTCGACAAAAGAGATAACACCCCCCCCATTACGTCATGCTTCAGAAATGTGGAAAATGGTCCGTTTTCAAATGTTTTATTTTTGAACGTCAGTTCACATTTGTAGGTGGATCATCAGTGTTAGAGCTAAAATTAGCATGTTTAAAGTGATTTTCATGCTTCCAGGGGCTCGGGAAATTAATTAAATACCATTTGGAGGCATTTAATGTTCGAGCAAAAACGGCTGATTTTCGACAAAAGAGATAACACCCCCCCATTACGTCATGCTTCAGAAATGTGGAAAATGGTCCGTTTTCAAATGTTTTATTTTTGAACGTCAGTTCACATTTGTAGGTGGATCATCAGTGTTAGAGCTAAAATTAGCATGTTTAAAGTGATTTTCATGCTTCCAGGGGCCCAAAACACAAGATTTATGGAATGGTTAAAAGTGCATGAAAATGGCCAATTTACTCACTCTGAGTTCTCAAAAAGGGTTTCTTCACCCCGGGAAGTTAATTAAATACCATTTGGAGGCATTTAATGTTCGAGCAAAAACGGCTGATTTTCGACAAAAGAGATAACACCCCCCCATTACGTCATGCTTCAGAAATGTGGAAAATGGTCCGTTTTCAAATGTTTTATTTTTGAACGTCAGTTCACATTTGTAGGTGGATCATCAGTGTTAGAGACAAAATTAGCATGTTTAAAGTGATTTTCATGCTTCCAGGGGCTCGGGAAGTTAATTAAATACCATTTGGAGGCATTTAATGTTCGAGCAAAAACGGCTGATTTTCGACAAAAGAGATAACACCCCCCCATTACGTCATGCTTCAGAAATGTGGAAAATGGTCCGTTTTCAAATGTTTCATTTTTGAACGTCAATTCACATTTGTAGGTGGATTATCAGTGTTAGAGCTAAAATTAGCATGTTTAAAGTGATTTTCATGCTTCCAGGGGCCCAAAACACAAGATTTATGGAATGGTTAAAAGTGCATGAAAATGGCCAATTTACTCACTCTGAGTTCTCAAAAAGGGTTTCTTCACCCCGGGAAGTTAATTAAATACCATTTGGAGGCATTTAATGTTCGAGCAAAAACGGCTGATTTTCGACAAAAGAGATAACACCCCCCCATTACGTCATGCTTCAGAAATGTGGAAAATGGTCCGTTTTCAAATGTTTTATTTTTGAACGTCAGTTCACATTTGTAGGTGGATCATCAGTGTTAGAGCTAAAATTAGCATGTTTAAAGTGATTTTCATGCTTCCAGGGGCCCAAAACACAAGATTTATGGAATGGTTAAAAGTGCATGAAAATGGCCAATTTACTCACTCTGAGTTCTCAAAAAGGGTTTCTTCACCCCGGGAAGTTAATTAAATACCATTTGGAGGCATTTAATGTTCGAGCAAAACCGGCTGATTTTCGACAAAAGAGATAACACCCCCCCATTACGTCATGCTTCAGAAATGTGGAAAATGGTCCGTTTTCAAATGTTTTATTTTTGAACGTCAGTTCACATTTGTAGGTGGATCATCAGTGTTAGAGCTAAAATTAGCATGTTTAAAGTGATTTTCATGCTTCCAGGGGCTCGGGAAGTTAATTAAATACCATTTGGAGGCATTTAATGTTCGAGCAAAAACGGCTGATTTTCGACAAAAGAGATAACACCCCCCCATTACGTCATGCTTCAGAAATGTGGAAAATGGTCCGTTTTCAAATGTTTTATTTTTGAACGTCAGTTCACATTTGTAGGTGGATCATCAGTGTTAGAGCTAAAATTAGCATGTTTAAAGTGATTTTCATGCTTCCAGGGGCCCAAAACACAAGATTTATGGAATGGTTAAAAGTGCATGAAAATGGCCAATTTACTCACTCTGAGTTCTCAAAAAGGGTTTCTTCCCCCCGGGAAGTTAATTAAATACCATTTGGAGGCATTTAATGTTCGAGCAAAAACGGCTGATTTTCGACAAAAGAGATAACACCCCCCCATTACGTCATGCTTCAGAAATGTGGAAAATGGTCCGTTTTCAAATGTTTTATTTTTGAACGTCAGTTCACATTTGTAGGTGGATCATCAGTGTTAGAGCTAAAATTAGCATGTTTAAAGTGATTTTCATGCTTCCAGGGGCTCGGGAAGTTAATTAAATACCATTTGGAGGCATTTAATGTTCGAGCAAAAACGGCTGATTTTCGACAAAAGAGATAACACCCCCCCATTACGTCATGCTTCAGAAATGTGGAAAATGGTCCGTTTTCAAATGTTTTATTTTTGAACGTCAGTTCACATTTGTAGGTGGATCATCAGTGTTAGAGCTAAAATTAGCATGTTTAAAGTGATTTTCATGCTTCCAGGGGCTCGGGAAGTGAAATAAATACCATTTGGAGGCATTTAATGTTCGAGCAAAAACGGCTGATTTTCGACAAAAGAGATAACACCGCCCCATTACGTCATGCTTCAGAAATGTGGAAAATGGTCCGTTTTCAAATGTTTTATTTTTGAACGTCAGTTCACATTTGTAGGTGGATCATCAGTGTTAGAGCTAAAATTAGCATGTTTAAAGTGATTTTCATGCTTCCAGGGGCTCGGGAAGTGAAATAAATACCATTTGGAGGCATTTAATGTTCGAGCAAAAACGGCTGATTTTCGACAAAAGAGATAACACCCCCCCATTACGTCATGCTTCAGAAATGTGGAAAATGGTCCGTTTTCAAATGTTTTATTTTTGAACGTCAGTTCACATTTGTAGGTGGATCATCAGTGTTAGAGCTAAAATTAGCATGTTTAAAGTGATTTTCATGCTTCCAAGGGCCCAAAACACAAGATTTATGGAATGGTTAAAAGTGCATGAAAATGGCCAATTTACTCACTCTGAGTTCTCAAAAAGGGTTTCTTCACCCCGGGAAGTTAATTAAATACCATTTGGAGGCATTTAATGTTCGAGCAAAAACGGCTGATTTTCGACAAAAGAGATAACACCCCCCCATTACGTCATGCTTCAGAAATGTGGAAAATGGTCCGTTTTCAAATGTTTTATTTTTGAACGTCAATTCACATTTGTAGGTGGATCATCAGTGTTAGAGCTAAAATTAGCATGTTTAAAGTGATTTTCATGCTTCCAGGGGCCCAAAACACAAGATTTATGGAATGGTTAAAAGTGCATGAAAATGGCCAATTTACTCACTCTGAGTTCTCAAAAAGGGTTTCTTCCCCCCGGGAAGTTAATTAAATACCATTTGGAGGCATTTAATGTTCGAGCAAAAACGGCTGATTTTCGACAAAAGAGATAACACCCCCCCCATTACGTCATGCTTCAGAAATGTGGAAAATGGTCCGTTTTCAAATGTTTTATTTTTGAACGTCAGTTCACATTTGTAGGTGGATCATCAGTGTTAGAGCTAAAATTAGCATGTTTAAAGTGATTTTCATGCTTCCAGGGGCTCGGGAAGTTAATTAAATACCATTTGGAGGCATTTAATGTTTGAGCAAAAACGGCTTATTTTCGACAAAAGAGATAACACCCCCCCATTACGTCATGCTTCAGAAATGTGGAAAATGGTCCGTTTTCAAATGTTTTATTTTTGAACGTCAGTTCACATTTGTAGGTGGATCATCAGTGTTAGAGCTAAAATTAGCATGTTTAAAGTGATTTTCATGCTTCCAGGGGCTCGGGAAGTGAAATAAATACCATTTGGAGGCATTTAATGTTCGAGCAAAAACGGCTGATTTTCGACAAAAGAGATAACACTGCCCCATTACGTCATGCTTCAGAAATGTGGAAACTGGTCCGTTTTCAAATGTTTTATTTTTGAATGTCAGTTCACATTTGTAGGTGGATCATCAGTGTTAGAGCTAAAATTAGCATGTTTAAAGTGATTTTCATGCTTCCAGGGGCTCGGGAAGTGAAATAAATACCATTTGGAGGCATTTAATGTTCGAGCAAAATTGGCTGATTTTAGACAAAAGAGATAACACCCCCCCATTACGTCATGCTTCAGAAATGTGGAAAATGGTCCGTTTTCAAATGTTTTATTTTTGAACGTCAGTTCACATTTGTAGGTGGATCATCAGTGTTAGAGCTAAAATTCGCATGTTTAAAGTGATTTTCATGCTTCCAGGGGCCCAAAACACAAGATTTATGGAATGGTTAAAAGTGCATGAAAATGGCCAATTTACTCACTCTGAGTTCTCAAAAAGGGTTTCTTCACCCCGGGAAGTTAATTAAATACCATTTGGAGGCATTTAATGTTCGAGCAAAAACGGCTGATTTTCGACAAAAGAGATAACACCCCCCCATTACGTCATGCTTCAGAAATGTGGAAAATGGTCCGTTTTCAAATGTTTTATTTTTGAACGTCAGTTCACATTTGTAGGTGGATCATCAGTGTTAGAGCTAAAATTAGCATGTTTAAAGTGATTTTCATGCTTCCAGGGGCTCGGGAAGTGAAATAAATACCATTTGGAAGCATTTAATGTTCGAGCAAAAACGGCTGATTTTCGACAAAAGAGATAACACCCCCCCATTACGTCATGCTTCAGAAATGTGGAAAATGGTCCGTTTTCAAATGTTTTATTTTTGAACGTCAGTTCACATTTGTAGGTGGATCATCAGTGTTAGAGCTAAAATTAGCATGTTTAAAGTGATTTTCATGCTTCCAGGGGCTCGGGAAATTAATTAAATACCATTTGGAGGCATTTAATGTTCGAGCAAAAACGGCTGATTTTCGACAAAAGAGATAACACCCCCCCATTACGTCATGCTTCAGAAATGTGGAAAATGGTCCGTTTTCAAATGTTTTATTTTTGAACGTCAGTTCACATTTGTAGGTGGATCATCAGTGTTAGAGCTAAAATTAGCATGTTTAAAGTGATTTTCATGCTTCCAGGGGCCCAAAACACAAGATTTATGGAATGGTTAAAAGTGCATGAAAATGGCCAATTTACTCACTCTGAGTTCTCAAAAAGGGTTTCTTCACCCCGGGAAGTTAATTAAATACCATTTGGAGGCATTTAATGTTCGAGCAAAAACGGCTGATTTTCGACAAAAGAGATAACACCCCCCCATTACGTCATGCTTCAGAAATGTGGAAAATGGTCCGTTTTCAAATGTTTTATTTTTGAACGTCAGTTCACATTTGTAGGTGGATCATCAGTGTTAGAGCTAAAATTAGCATGTTTAAAGTGATTTTCATGCTTCCAGGGGCTCGGGAAGTTAATTAAATACCATTTGGAGGCATTTAATGTTCGAGCAAAAACGGCTGATTTTCGACAAAAGAGATAACACCCCCCCATTACGTCATGCTTCAGAAATGTGGAAAATGGTCCGTTTTCAAATGTTTTATTTTTGAACGTCAGTTCACATTTGTAGGTGGATCATCAGTGTTAGAGCTAAAATTAGCATGTTTAAAGTGATTTTCATGCTTCCAGGGGCCCAAAACACAAGATTTATGGAATGGTTAAAAGTGCATGAAAATGGCCAATTTACTCACTCTGAGTTCTCAAAAAGGGTTTCTTCACCCCGGGAAGTTAATTAAATACCATTTGGAGGCATTTAATGTTCGAGCAAAAACGGCTGATTTTCGACAAAAGAGATAACACCCCCCCATTACGTCATGCTTCAGAAATGTGGAAAATGGTCCGTTTTCAAATGTTTTATTTTTGAACGTCAGTTCACATTTGTAGGTGGATCATCAGTGTTAGAGCTAAAATTAGCATGTTTAAAGTGATTTTCATGCTTCCAGGGGCTCGGGAAGTGAAATAAATACCATTTGGAAGCATTTAATGTTCGAGCAAAAACGGCTGATTTTCGACAAAAGAGATAACACCCCCCCCATTACGTCATGCTTCAGAAATGTGGAAAATGGTCCGTTTTCAAATGTTTTATTTTTGAACGTCAGTTCACATTTGTAGGTGGATCATCAGTGTTAGAGCTAAAATTAGCATGTTTAAAGTGATTTTCATGCTTCCAGGGGCTCGGGAAATTAATTAAATACCATTTGGAGGCATTTAATGTTCGAGCAAAAACGGCTGATTTTCGACAAAAGAGATAACACCCCCCCATTACGTCATGCTTCAGAAATGTGGAAAATGGTCCGTTTTCAAATGTTTTATTTTTGAACGTCAGTTCACATTTGTAGGTGGATCATCAGTGTTAGAGCTACAATTAGCATGTTTAAAGTGATTTTCATGCTTCCAGGGGCCCAAAACACAAGATTTATGGAATGGTTAAAAGTGCATGAAAATGGCCAATTTACTCACTCTGAGTTCTCAAAAAGGGTTTCTTCACCCCGGGAAGTTAATTAAATACCATTTGGAGGCATTTAATGTTCGAGCAAAAACGGCTGATTTTCGACAAAAGAGATAACACCCCCCCATTACGTCATGCTTCAGAAATGTGGAAAATGGTCCGTTTTCAAATGTTTTATTTTTGAACATCAGTTCACATTTGTAGGTGGATCATCAGTGTTAGAGACAAAATTAGCATGTTTAAAGTGATTTTCATGCTTCCAGGGGCTCGGGAAGTTAATTAAATACCATTTGGAGGCATTTAATGTTCGAGCAAAAACGGCTGATTTTCGACAAAAGAGATAACACCCCCCCATTACGTCATGCTTCAGAAATGTGGAAAATGGTCCGTTTTCAAATGTTTCATTTTTGAACGTCAATTCACATTTGTAGGTGGATTATCAGTGTTAGAGCTAAAATTAGCATGTTTAAAGTGATTTTCATGCTTCCAGGGGCCCAAAACACAAGATTTATGGAATGGTTAAAAGTGCATGAAAATGGCCAATTTACTCACTCTGAGTTCTCAAAAAGGGTTTCTTCACCCTGGGAAGTTAATTAAATACCATTTGGAGGCATTTAATGTTCGAGCAAAAACGGCTGATTTTCGACAAAAGAGATAACACCCCCCCATTACGTCATGCTTCAGAAATGTGGAAAATGGTCCGTTTTCAAATGTTTTATTTTTGAACGTCAGTTCACATTTGTAGGTGGATCATCAGTGTTAGAGCTAAAATTAGCATGTTTAAAGTGATTTTCATGCTTCCAGGGGCCCAAAACACAAGATTTATGGAATGGTTAAAAGTGCATGAAAATGGCCAATTTACTCACTCTGAGTTCTCAAAAAGGGTTTCTTCACCCCGGGAAGTTAATTAAATACCATTTGGAGGCATTTAATGTTCGAGCAAAAACGGCTGATTTTCGACAAAAGAGATAACACCCCCCCATTACGTCATGCTTCAGAAATGTGGAAAATGGTCCGTTTTCAAATGTTTTATTTTTGAACGTCAGTTCACATTTGTAGGTGGATCATCAGTGTTAGAGCTAAAATTAGCATGTTTAAAGTGATTTTCATGCTTCCAGGGGCTCGGGAAGTTAATTAAATACCATTTGGAGGCATTTAATGTTCGAGCAAAAACGGCTGATTTTCGACAAAAGAGATAACACCCCCCCATTACGTCATGCTTCAGAAATGTGGAAAATGGTCCGTTTTCAAATGTTTTATTTTTGAACGTCAGTTCACATTTGTAGGTGGATCATCAGTGTTAGAGCTAAAATTAGCATGTTTAAAGTGATTTTCATGCTTCCAGGGGCCCAAAACACAAGATTTATGGAATGGTTAAAAGTGCATGAAAATGGCCAATTTACTCACTCTGAGTTCTCAAAAAGGGTTTCTTCCCCCCGGGAAGTTAATTAAATACCATTTGGAGGCATTTAATGTTCGAGCAAAAACGGCTGATTTTCGACAAAAGAGATAACACCCCCCCATTACGTCATGCTTCAGAAATGTGGAAAATGGTCCGTTTTCAAATGTTTTATTTTTGAACGTCAGTTCACATTTGTAGGTGGATCATCAGTGTTAGAGCTAAAATTAGCATGTTTAAAGTGATTTTCATGCTTCCAGGGGCTCGGGAAGTTAATTAAATACCATTTGGAGGCATTTAATGTTCGAGCAAAAACGGCTGATTTTCGACAAAAGAGATAACACCCCCCCATTACGTCATGCTTCAGAAATGTGGAAAATGGTCCGTTTTCAAATGTTTTATTTTTGAACGTCAGTTCACATTTGTAGGTGGATCATCAGTGTTAGAGCTAAAATTAGCATGTTTAAAGTGATTTTCATGCTTCCAGTGGCTCGGGAAGTGAAATAAATACCATTTGGAGGCATTTAATGTTCGAGCAAAAACGGCTGATTTTCGACAAAAGAGATAACACCGCCCCATTACGTCATGCTTCAGAAATGTGGAAAATGGTCCGTTTTCAAATGTTTTATTTTTGAACGTCAGTTCACATTTGTAGGTGGATCATCAGTGTTAGAGCTAAAATTAGCATGTTTAAAGTGATTTTCATGCTTCCAGGGGCTCGGGAAGTGAAATAAATACCATTTGGAGGCATTTAATGTTCGAGCAAAATTGGCTGATTTTAGACAAAAGAGATAACACCCCCCCATTACGTCATGCTTCAGAAATGTGGAAAATGGTCCGTTTTCAAATGTTTTATTTTTGAACGTCAGTTCACATTTGTAGGTGGATCATCAGTGTTAGAGCTAAAATTAGCATGTTTAAAGTGATTTTCATGCTTCCAGGGGCCGCAAACACAAGATTTATGGAATGGTTAAAAGTGCATGAAAATGGCCAATTTACTCACTCTGAGTTCTCAAAAAGGGTTTCTTCACCCCGGGAAGTTAATTAAATACCATTTGGAGGCATTTAATGTTCGAGCAAAAACGGCTGATTTTCGACAAAAGAGATAACACCCCCCCATTACGTCATGCTTCAGAAATGTGGAAAATGGTCCGTTTTCAAATGTTTTATTTTTGAACGTCAATTCACATTTGTAGGTGGATCATCAGTGTTAGAGCTAAAATTAGCATGTTTAAAGTGATTTTCATGCTTCCAGGGGCCCAAAACACAAGATTTATGGAATGGTTAAAAGTGCATGAAAATGGCCAATTTACTCACTCTGAGTTCTCAAAAAGGGTTTCTTCACCCCGGGAAGTTAATTAAATACCATTTGGAGGCATTTAATGTTCGAGCAAAAACGGCTGATTTTCGACAAAAGAGATAACACCCCCCCATTACGTCATGCTTCAGAAATGTGGAAAATGGTCCGTTTTCAAATGTTTTATTTTTGAACGTCAGTTCACATTTGTAGGTGGATCATCAGTGTTAGAGACAAAATTAGCATGTTTAAAGTGATTTTCATGCTTCCAGGGGCTCGGGAAATTAATTAAATACCATTTGGAGGCATTTAATGTTCGAGCAAAAACGGCTGATTTTCGACAAAAGAGATAACACCCCCCCATTACGTCATGCTTCAGAAATGTGGAAAATGGTCCGTTTTCAAATGTTTCATTTTTGAACGTCAGTTCACATTTGTAGGTGGATTATCAGTGTTAGAGCTAAAATTAGCATGTTTAAAGTGATTTTCATGCTTCCAGGGGCCCAAAACACAAGATTTATGGAATGGTTAAAAGTGCATGAAAATGGCCAATTTACTCACTCTGAGTTCTCAAAAAGGGTTTCTTCACCCCGGGAAGTTAATTAAATACCATTTGGAGGCATGTAATGTTCGAGCAAAAACGGCTGATTTTCAACAAAAGAGATAACACCCCCCCATTACGTCATGCTTCAGAAATGTGGAAAATGGTCCGTTTTCAAATGTTTTATTTTTGAACGTCAGTTCACATTTGTAGGTGGATCATCAGTGTTAGAGCTAAAATTAGCATGTTTAAAGTGATTTTCATGCTTCCAGGGGCCCAAAACACAAGATTTATGGAATGGTTAAAAGTGCATGAAAATGGCCAATTTACTCACTCTGAGTTCTCAAAAAGGGTTTCTTCACCCCGGGAAGTTAATTAAATACCATTTGGAGGCATTTAATGTTCGAGCAAAAACGGCTGATTTTCGACAAAAGAGATAACACCCCCCCATTACGTCATGCTTCAGAAATGTGGAAAATGGTCCGTTTTCAAATGTTTTATTTTTGAACGTCAGTTCACATTTGTAGGTGGATCATCAGTGTTAGAGCTAAAATTAGCATGTTTAAAGTGATTTTCATGCTTCCAGGGGCTCGGGAAGTTAATTAAATACCATTTGGAAGCATTTAATGTTCGAGCAAAAACGGCTGATTTTCGACAAAAGAGATAACACCCCCCCCATTACGTCATGCTTCAGAAATGTGGAAAATGGTCCGTTTTCAAATGTTTTATTTTTGAACGCCAGTTCACATTTGTAGGTGGATCATCAGTGTTAGAGCTAAAATTAGCATGTTTAAAGTGATTTTCATGCTTCCAGGGGCCCAAAACACAAGATTTATGGAATGGTTAAAAGTGCATGAAAATGGCCAATTTACTCACTCTGAGTTCTCAAAAAGGGTTTCTTCCCCCCGGGAAGTTAATTAAATACCATTTGGAGGCATTTAATGTTCGAGCAAAAACGGCTGATTTTCGACAAAAGAGATAACACCCCCCCATTACGTCATGCTTCAGAAATGTGGAAAATGGTCCGTTTTCAAATGTTTTATTTTTGAACGTCAGTTCACATTTGTAGGTGGATCATCAGTGTTAGAGCTAAAATTAGCATGTTTAAAGTGATTTTCATGCTTCCAGGGGCTCGGGAAGTTAATTTAATACCATTTGGAGGCATTTAATGTTCGAGCAAAAACGGCTGATTTTCGACAAAAGAGATAACACCCCCCCATTACGTCATGCTTCAGAAATGTGGAAAATGGTCCGTTTTCAAATGTTTTATTTTTGAACGTCAGTTCACATTTGTAGGTGGATCATCAGTGTTAGAGCTAAAATTAGCATGTTTAAAGTGATTTTCATGCTTCCAGGGGCTCGGGAAGTGAAATAAATACCATTTGGAGGCATTTAATGTTCGAGCAAAAACGGCTGATTTTCGACAAAAGAGATAACACCGCCCCATTACGTCATGCTTCAGAAATGTGGAAAATGGTCCGTTTTCAAATGTTTTATTTTTGAACGTCAGTTCACATTTGTAGGTGGATCATCAGTGTTAGAGCTAAAATTAGCATGTTTAAAGTGATTTTCATGCTTCCAGGGGCTCGGGAAGTGAAATAAATACCATTTGGAGGCATTTAATGTTCGAGCAAAATTGGCTGATTTTAGACAAAAGAGATAACACCCCCCCATTACGTCATGCTTCAGAAATGTGGAAAATGGTCCGTTTTCAAATGTTTTATTTTTGAACGTCAGTTCACATTTGTAGGTGGATCATCAGTGTTAGAGCTAAAATTAGCATGTTTAAAGTGATTTTCATGCTTCCAGGGGCCCAAAACACAAGATTTATGGAATGGTTAAAAGTGCATGAAAATGGCCAATTTACTCACTCTGAGTTCTCAAAAAGGGTTTCTTCACCCCGGGAAGTTAATTAAATACCATTTGGAGGCATTTAATGTTCGA
>NW_028240728.1:0-25976 GCF_964263255.1 Lissotriton vulgaris
CAGGACAGCATGCGGGAGATTGAGGGGGGAGCAGGTGACGCGACGGGAGATATTCAGCCCGGAGGAAGTGGGCCGCGCTGGTCTACTGCGTCCAGCGCCGCCTGCCCAGGACCATCGCGGGAGGCGGCAGGATCACGGCCGGCAGCTACAACATGCGGGAGCGCCGGAAGCGGTGGGAGAAGGTGTGCTGGGCCATATCCCACCTCTACGGGGTCCAGCGCACCTACAGCCAGGTCACCCATCGCTGGACGGACCTCCTGGACCGGGAGCGCAACCTGCTGGACCAGCTCGGCTTGGAGATCCCCGGGCTTGGTGAGTAGTAGTAGCCATTTCATCACTCACTACTATGATGTTTTCTCCTGCTCTGTGTTGTTGTATTGCAAATATTTGTTTTTTACATGGAGCAAGCCAATAATGCCGCTGATGACGATTACATTGTAGTTAAATTATATTTCAAAATCTTCTGTGCATTTCAGGTGCACTGCTCTCCTTCTCAGTGGCGTTGCTACTATGCTTATTTGTTTTCTATTTCGTGGTCTCATTGGCCTGAGTAACTATTATGTATGAGTGTACTTTACAGAACTGCGTAATGCTAGACACTAGGGGGCAGATTACATTTACAAGCCCCTTGTGCCACGTTTACGTTGCCTTGCGTGACGCAACAGCGGCGTAAACGTGCCGCATCCCTGCGAGTCATTTACAGCATGACGCATCTAGGGAGATGCGTCACGTTATAAAGCCATGGGCCTGCACCACAATGGGTGCGTTCCTAGTACGCAGGGTGGGCGGTCCGGCGGCTGTGCGCCTCGCAAAATTGCCTGCGTGAAATCTACAAGATTTAACGCAGGCACTTCTGCGACGCTGCTACGTCAATTCAATTCCTTATGCCTGCTTGAAGCAGGCGAAAGGACTGACACAGCATGTTAAGTATTGGGTGGCCCTGAGCATTACTGGAGTTGCATTGCGTTGGCGACGTGACTCCAGCGATGCGCCGCTCTTACGTGACGAGATGCGTCACGCAAGTGCCTACCCTTGCGCCAGGGCACGCTGCATTGTAAATGAGGCGCATCTGCCGTGTCGCAAGGGTAGTTTTGCGTGACGCATTTCATCTGGCGCATCTCTGGAGATGCGCCAGAGCGCGTAAGTAAGTATGCCCCTAAGGGGCAGAATTGCAATTACCGTCGCATCCCTGCAAAGTAGCAGGGATGCGCCATTAATTGTGCGACCCGCTACCACCACCAAACATGGTGCGCCGTATTTGCAATGCGGCGCACCATGGGCCCAAAACGTCACCGAAGCTTTACTGCTGGAGTTGCGTCGCAACGATGGCGCAGCTCTAGCAATGCTCTGGGGTACCCTATCTCCCCAATGCTGGGTCAAGCCGTACGTCTGCTTCAAGCAGGTGCAGGGTTTGTGTGACGCATCATTGTCCTAAAGGTGACGGATTGAAATTTTGTAGATTTCCCTCAGCCACTTTTAGGATGTGTTCCAGCGCAGGAATGCCCTCCCTTGCGCCGGAACGCCCCCTGATGGCGCAGGGCTTTATAACGGGATGCATCTCCCAAATGCGTCACGTTGTTATAATATTATACGCCGCACCATGGCGCCCTTTTTTGTTTAGCTGCTGCGTCACAAAAGTCACGCAAGAACGGAGCAAAAGAGCCGCAAGGGGCTTAAATCTGCCCCTTCCTTTGTACCCCTGACAATAAGAAAAATAGTGGCGGTGGATTGATAGTTTGACTATTTAAATGACTGGTAATGTAGCAGGCAACTGTTAGTGTTGTCACTGATCTGACTGAAATCACAATGGAGTTTGTCTGTCACTTTGCGTCTTGCCTGCGGACTGCTGCCTGCCAGTCCTAGGTGAACCTTTCAGTACTTTGTTTAGTGAGTTACGTGACTTTCGAAGTCACAGGTCCGCAAATAAATGAAAACTAACCCTAATCAATATAATTTCGCGGAAATATTTTGTTATTGTTCTTTTAAAATGTTTGATTTAGTTGACATTGACAAGCAACAATCATCCATGTTTTCTGTTCTTTCTTTCATGTTGTACGTCAGCTCCCCCCAGGGGCGAGAGGAGGACACAGGAGCAGCAGGCGGCGGATGCTGTTCAACAGGGCCAGGATCGGGCAGGCGAGGGCTCCTTTGCTGGCCCCAGTAAGTTTTCATTTTAGACTAGTACCATTTCCACACAGACCGGCTCCAGGAGGGGTCGTTCCACTGCACCACCAAAGCGCCACTGGGTTCCTGACGTTGTGGCCGCCCCCGCCGCTGTGCAGCGCCATCGCACGGCCGTGGAGCGGAGCGGACCACAACTCCCAGCGTGCCTAGCAGCTTTTCACCGCCCACTTCCGGTTCGAGCGCCAGGAGGCGCAACAAAAGGCAGCAACACCCGGTGAGGTGCGGGGACCATTTCCACACAGACCGGCTCCAGGAGGGGTCGTTCCACTGCACCACCAAAGCGCCACTGGGTTCCTGACGTTGTGGCCGCCCCCGCCGCTGTGCAGCGCCATCGCACGGCCGCGGAGCGGAGCGGACCACAACTCCCAGCGTGCCTAGCAGCTTTTCACCGCCCACTTCCGGTTCGAGCGCCAGGAGGCGCAACAAAAGGCAGCAACACCCGGTGAGGTGCGGGGACCATTTCCACACAGACCGGCTCCAGGAGGGGTCGTTCCACTGCACCACCAAAGCGCCACTGGGTTCCTGACGTTGTGGCCGCCCCCGCCGCTGTGCAGCGCCATCGCACGGCCGCGGAGCGGAGCGGACCACAACTCCCAGCGTGCCTAGCAGCTTTTCACCGCCCACTTCCGGTTCGAGCGCCAGGAGGCGCAACAAAAGGCAACAGCCCCCTCCGCCTCGCGGACGCGCGCGGGCGGCATCGGGCGGAGCCCGGGCAGAGGGCGGGCCGTCTGTGGCCGTCAGGGGACTACAGGGGACGGGACGGGCATCCCCCCTTCGATCTGCACACCGGACAATGGGTAAGCGCAAACTACAAACCTCTGTTAATGGGGGTACAACTAAGGCAAAAATTGCGCGGAAAACCCCTGCATCTTCTAACATTATGTCGTTCCTGACTACAGCTGTCGGCAAGCTAAATCAGGAAATAGCAGACAAAGAGCGAGAACTAGGCTTGGAACCCATACCATCGGATAGTCAATCTTTGCCTACATTGTCTACACACCCAATCCCTTTGGACCCGGTAATTGTGATTGAAAAAGCACCCATTTCTAGGGTATCAGATGCAGACACAGACAATATACTGGTACAAGAAGGTGAGGAGGGGAAAGGGACTGATCGCCAAACTGTACACTCTTCTCAGGACTGCACCCAGGAACCTGAGCCTGAACCCCAGAGTAGCAAGCGCACTAACAAATACAGGCCATATGGTGCACAGCGTCGTAAGCAACATAATACCCCACTGAGTGCCCTAGAATCATCTATCAAGGACATGGTGGAGAAGGTCCTGGTTGACAAACTTGAAGGGGTACTTATACAAATCTCCACAGATATTATTGACACTTTAAGGGATTGTGTTTCCGATATTTTAAAGAAATGTGACAGGATAAATAAATTTGTAACCTCTCTTGAGAAAGATCAGCGGTGCCCACCACCCAACATTACCCCACAATCCCCTACCAATCCACAGAGGCAACCCCAATCCCCTATGGAGCAGGGAAATATTGTACGAGCTAACCCCCAGCTCCCACCTGTATCATCACAAGGGCTGATTGGTCAAGGAATGGGGCAAGGGGATAGCAAAATTAGCACTAAATTGCACTCCGCACCCAAACCCTGCCCTCCAAAGACAACGCCCCTGACATCTACCCAAGAAGGGCTTCACACAGCAGGGTCAAGAAGACCTCGCCCGAGACCACCAGTTCACCTCCCACCAGAAGCTACACCTTTTGTAGCAATTTTGGTGAATATTCCAGTCTTAAAACCTGGGGAAACGGAGTCAAATGACTCAGTACTGGACAATATAAAAACATGGTGTAATGCTAATTGTACTGGCCCTAACAATATTTCTGAATACATCCAAACAGGTAGACGTGTGGACTGGGTGGGATATACAAAGAAGAAATTCCCTGGGGATTGTCTAATTGTTAACTTTAATCGACCCCATGAGGCATCACGCCTATTTTGGGATGCAACTGAGATTAGAGAGGATAGAATAAGAGCTGTACCCTTAGGTTTCTTCTATCCCCCACCTGTACTCCCAAAAAAGCTACCTGAAAGGGCTAGTCGCAATGTTCCCCCAACCAAAACTCTCTGCATTAGCCCCTGGGCAACACAAACAACTGGTATGTTACCTAAAACCCATGTACACCAGGGTCGTGAATTAAGTAATGGTCTGGAGCTATCAAACATGTTTTCAGCACTATCAAATCTGGAGGAAATTGATTGACTAGTTCCTGATGATAGTGTTACTGACCCATCGTCTATAACTAATAATAGCAATGTAAGGGGGTTCTATAGTTAACCTAATGAGTTGGAATATTGCAGGACTCCGCTCTAAAAGGGAAGATTTAAATTGGTTGAATATATTGAAAAAGTATGATGTGATAGCGTTGCAGGAGACATGGGATACGGTTTGTGATTTCTGGATTGATGGGTATACATCCTACTTTCTTGCTGCACAACCCTCAAATTCTGGTCGAAACAAAGGAGGTTTACAATTTTTAATGTCAGTTAAAATGAATGGAACTACGAAAGTAATAAACAATCTATCCCAAAATTTTCTAGCCTTGGAAGTCACTTTGACTAATCAATCTAAATGCGTTTACATTAACTTCTATAACGCTACCCAAGGCACTGGTGATATCGAAAATCTCAATTCCCTGAATAAGTTTTTGTGTAATTTTAAAGAGAGTCAAACCGCGCCGACATATTTTATTTTGTTAGGAGATTTTAATGTACATTTATGTCAGCAAAACTGTCATTTCATAGATAATTTGAATGTAGACATGTTCCAAACCCCACATTTTGAACACTCTGCTAAAGGATCGACCCTAGAAAATCTGCTTCTAGAAAACGAACTCTATGAACCAGAGTTTTTTGATAGTAAAGAAAGGGTCTCAACCTACAGAGCCAGGGATTGTAACAGTATTATTGATTATATATTTATCTCACCAGTTATGTCGCAGAATGTTATTTTTTACAATGCTATACATACTATACATAGTGATCACAACCCGGTTGTGCTGAATATGGAGGATAATATTTTATCACTGTTTAATAAAAACCCAGAAGTAGATATCGCTGTTGATATCACTGTAAAGGATCAAGGGAGACGGGTGAAATGGAGTAAAGTTATACCTGAGGAGTTCTTTCACTCCCTTAACGAGAAAGTGGGCAGCGATATTAATGTTTGTAGAGAGCCCCTGAGATTTAAAGGGAACATCATTGGGTCTTTTGAAGCCATCTGTCGCCAGGTGGCAGATGACTTAAAATGCAAAGCCACAAAGAGAGAGAGAAAGGCTGAGGGGTGGTTCAATAATGCATGCTCCAAATCACATCGAGTGCTTCAGAAAGCACTGAAAAAGGTACCCCGTGATAGAGTGGAGGTGGCGAGGCTTAGAAAACAATACAATCAGGATATCCTAGCCAGGAAAAAGGAAATCAAGAAACAGGCGTGGGATAATTTGTACAAAAAAGCTACCCTGAGGGACAGCGCAAAGTTCTGGACCATTGTTAATACACCTTTGTTCAATGGGAAAGAAAATGCGCCATTGGAGCTAAATATTTCTGAGAAGGAATGGCTGGACCATTTCCAAAAAATGTATGGCAGCAACATTGACTTAGGACCTGTTAATTTAACACCGATTGACACCCAAGCCCCCCTTCTAAGTTTTACCATTAAAGAGGTACAGAGCGCTATCGAAGGCATGTCATCACAGAAGGCCCCCGGGCCAGATGGCGTACCCGCAGATATGTACAAAACAAACTCAGCAATGTGGTCAGTTGTTCTTACTAATGTTTTTAACGTAGTTGGTATAGACAAGATAAGACCTCCAACTACTTGGTCACAGGCTGTCATCATCCCCATATTCAAGAAGGGTCAAAGGGGGGACCCTAGATGCTACAGACCCATATCCCTGCTAGATTCCTCATTTAAAATCTTGGGTAAAATAATACTAGAGAGAATCTCAGCCTGGACTACCGACAAAAACATCTTGTGTGATGCACAGTATGGGTTTAGATCTGCCAGAGGCACAGAAGACCAATGCCTCAATTTGCACCTTATACTTAGCAAATACACTGTAGCATCAAGGGGGATGATGTACTTGGCCTTCATGGACTTGTCCACAGCTTTTGATCTAGTTAATAGGTCAAAGCTGTGGACAATACTCCTAGAAATGGGACTGGATCGGGCACTTGTGGATTTTTTAGCGCGACTCCACAGTGATTTAAAGGCAACTATCCGCATGACCCAAGAAGGGAACTGTACCTCTTTTTTTAAATCGGGAAGGGGAGTGCGCCAAGGGTGCATCTTGGCGCCTATGCTCTTCTCCCTTTATATTAACTCCCTTGGTGAGTCGCTAAAAACTGCCTCTGCAGATGTGCCCTGCATGGGTGGTTCCGTGACGCCGGTACTTCTATATGCCGACGACACGGTGCTGATGTCAAGGACCCCGAGGGGCCTTCAACATCTTCTTAACACCTTTGGGGCTTTTATGCAAGACCTGGATTTAGTGATTAACGCAGGAAAATCGCATGTCATGGCTGTGGGTAATTCTAAAAGTAATACCAGAACCCTGACCTGTAACGGTGCCGTACTTACAAAGGTTAAAACCTTCACATATCTAGGTGTGGTGTTCGACGAGAAAGGGACATGGGCACCACAAATCCAGAACAAGACCGCAGCAGTAAAAAGATCTTCTGCTGCTATATTGGGGTTCGCCAAACGTCTAGGCGGCAAACCACCAGAGGCTATATTATCCATATACAAAGCCAAAACCCTGGCAATAGCAAGATATGGAGCCTCCATCTGTGGACATAAGAACACAACCCAAATCTAAAGGGCAGAGAACATATTTCTGCGAACTGTTCTGGGCTTACCTAAATCCACACCTGCTCACTCAGTACATATGGAACTAGGGGTGGGTTACATTGAAGATATGTTGTCTCTTGCACCACTAAGGGCATGGATTAAAACATGGCTTAATCCCAATTTAACTTTGAACCACACGATTATAAAAGACTGTATGGGGCGGGATCGTGTGGCTGAGATCGAGTGGCTTTCTTATATTAAGAAAATAGCACAATATCTGGGCCGCCCTGATCTATATACCAACCCTGAAGGCCTACAAAAAGATGATATTAGTTGGGCAAAACAGGAATATATAAAGAAAAGAGAAGCCGACAGAGAAACTCGCGAGATTATGAAGCCAACCGTGAGGTCCCATTTTTTGACAATAACATCTTTAGCTATCGAACCGTATCTGGCGGTAGTAAACAAACCTTTCCACCGGTGGCTTCTCACTAAATTTCGCTTTGATCAGTCTCACTTCTTGCTGGGTGAATACAATAAATGGTGTAAACCACATGAGAACGCCCCCTGTAAGTGTGACGATTTCTCAGACCAGGATTCTCTTCATTTCTTCTTTTTTTGTCCTTTTTTTAGAATTGCAAGAGAGAAATATATTAAGCCCATATTAAATGATCATAAGTTTACCCAAGTGAAACCGGCCTTTCTGTTTTTACAGTTAATGGAAACACCCCTAATCATGTATGGGGTGGCAAATTTTCTCACTATGTCCATTAGGTCGCGTCGAAATAGAGCGAAGTCACCGATCAACTGTCCTAGCCTTTGTTAAAAACTGTACGTCCAGTCGGGGTAGCACTGTTAATATGATTGTATTATAGGTTTGTAAATATTATTGTAAATAGATCACTGAACAAACTCCATTTCACAAAATGTATAAATGAAATGAAATTCTGTAGTAAACCACAGACAGTGCAGTATGAGGATAAACATTTTAATTTTTTTTATAACTTTTGTAAAAATGAAATTTGTAAATAGGGAATTTGTATTTGTATATAATGTGTCTTGTTTTTAAGCTATTTATATAAAAATTTCTCTATATACTCCAATAATCAACTATGAATGTATAGCATACTTTTGTGATTTTAATTTAATCGAATAAAGTGTTTTTGACTCTGACTCTGACTCTGACTAGTACCTATTTTTCCTAGCGTTCCTCATTTGACTTTTTTCAAAATGGTCTTTGATCTTCTTGTAGACTGTATCTAAATTCTTATCCTGCCTCTACTATGACTCCCTGTGGTATTACTAGATTATTCTTATTAGTCTGTCTGTGTAGCTAACTAAGTTTGCACGGTTGGTGAAACTCCCATGATTCTAGTCAGCAATAGCTCTATCAACTTAGTGCAGTCCTCTGGGATTGTCCATAATGTCTTTTGAAGTGTTCTATCTGGACTCATTCTTGCAAAAATTGCAAAACCTTTCGCTCAGTCACTCTAGTCTGGACCAAAAAACACAGATTGTATTTAAATTTAAAAGCTTTATTAAAAGTAAACACATTTATTAAAATGAAGTCATAATAAAACTAAACGTTTACCTGATAATGGAAAAGTGGTTAGTGCTGACGATTAATTGAAGACATTTCTTGTGGTCGAGCCGAGCTCTCACCTGGTTTCAACTTGATCTTGTTGTTAGAAGTCCATCTTCTGTCTGTGTGGAGAAAAATGGTGCGTGTTAAAAAACCAGCCTTCATCAGTTGTGCCAAAAAGTGCAGCAAGACAACCTTCCCTGGAAAAAGGGAATTTTTTTTAACTTTAAAGTAGACAGTCACAAATTACATTGTTTTCACATGTCTTCATTCCTAGACCAAAGACTAGTGAGTGCTTTATTCTAACATTCTTAAATGTACTTTGTAGGTGGAACATCTGGTGGCAGGGCCAGCGTGGAGGTGGTGGTGCTCGACACGGAGGCGGAGGGCGATTCTTCAGGGTAGGAGGCGGCGGCTGTGAGAGTTGAGACGGTGGTGGTGGCGGCCAGAGGTAAGCTCTTATATATTCCTTACTTATTGAGATTGAAGACTAGCTTAGAAGGCAAGAATATGAGATGCATGGCTGGGTGAATGATGAAGCAATGATGGGTGGAAGGACAACAGCCTGGGTGGGTGACACAGAAACTGTATGTGTCGATATACCTGGATCATGCTACTATCTGACTCTTAGATAGCATATGTGTATCTAGAGCAGGGGTACTCATAGTACGGCCCGCGGGCCGGTGGTGGCCCGGCAAGCCTTCCTTGGCGGTGCGCAGACCTTGCAGACAATCACTGCTCCCCCGGCCCCCACAGAGCAGAGGCTTTTTTGTATTTCACCTGTTAGCGCCCCTGCATCTACACTCTGACAATCACTGCTCCCCCGGCCCCCACAGAGCAGAGTGGAGATGCAAGGCCAAAAAGAGGTGAAATAGAACAAAGCCTCTGCTCTGTGGGGCCGGGCAAGCAGTGATTGTCAGGGTGGAGATGCAGGGGCGCTACAACAAACAAAGCCTCAATAATATGTTAATGGTCTTTTAAAGACCTGTTAAGTACTTTGGTGTTGTTGTCTGTGTGTGCGCGCTGAGGAAGCAGTCTCAACCCGGGCTGAAGGCTGACACAGATAGACACACACACTGAGATGACAGAGGGGAAGGGAGAGGGAGGGCAGGAGGGAGAGAGAGATGGAGAGGGAGGGCAGGAGGGAGAGCAGGAGGGAGAGAGATGTATGTAAATGCTGGGTCTGGTGGCTCAGTGGATGAAGGCATCTGCTGCAGGGACCTGTGTGCAACCTCATGGTCACAAGTTTTCGTTTTGCTTTCGCCCCGCCCCCTCTGACTCCGCTCCCACCAGTGCGGCCCTCGGCCACAAACTACACTGTAAATTTAGCCCCTGAGAGAAAGTTTGTGAGTAATCATGATCTAGAGAGAGTAGACGGTCAGTGGATGAACTAAGTGTAACTTTGAAGAGCATGTAACACTGCACCCCACGTCCGTTCCAGTGTAGGAAAGGCAAGGAAAAGAAGTTTTAATTTTGTCCAAATACTAACATCAATAGTAGCAGTAGTTTGTATTGCAAGCACAGCATAGATCCGGTTATTACGGTGGCCACTCCCTACCTCTCTTAATAAGTTTAGTAGTACTCAGTCATTCATGTGTGGATGTATCACTGGTCACTCAATAAAAAGCAAAGCACCTAAAGTCATCCCATATATAAGCAAAAACATCCCATGTGAAGTGATAGATAATCAGATTATTTATCTTCTTCAATTTTCCATTTCTAGTACTCATTTCCACTGTAGGGTGAAAGTTAAATTAATTAAGCAGTAGCCCTTGAGTTGTAACAGAGTATTCTCAGTGCCACCCGTAATAGAAAAGTAAGAGCTTCACCACCTGCATGTACTGGACGGGTACAGTAACGCAACGCAAGTCTAGGTCACTCCTCATGGCGTGCGTCTCTTTTTCTCGGGTGCAAGTTTACTGCGCTGGCATTATGCCGGCTTGCAGAAGATAACGTACCAATTTTCCTAAACAAGAGACAAGAAGAAGAATAGGACTGGTGTACTTTCATAGTCGACTCCAATGGAAGTCCATAGTGCTCGTAGAATTTGTTCCTTAAACTCCCACTAATGTTAGAGCAAGGATGAAGAAGTGTGAGGTTAGATGGATACTGGCCTCAATAGTTATGTAATGCGCTTGCAATTAGCTAGTTGTAGTGCAACACAAATTTCTGCTGAATGATTGAGTTAATCTTAAAGAGCATTGGTTACAGACTATGTCTTTCTTTCTTCATATAGGTTCTCCTTCTAAACGAACAAGGAGGAAGGAGCTGGCTAGAGCGGCCCGGCAACGGAGGATCGATGCCACTGTGGCCGAATATCGGCGGCTGGTGGCCCTGGAGGACGAAGAAAGTGTGCAGTCGACCACAACAACTACGTCGTCTGCATCGGCCTCCGTGCCCCCACGGGCTGCCAGTGCCACCCAGTACAGTGGTCCACCCAGACTGAGCCGGGCTGCCAAAGCCAAATGCCACCGCCGAGTAGCAAGGACAACAGCTTCCTCTCACCGTCGTTGCACCTGCAAGGCATTGAAGGCACGCCTGCGCCGCAGTACCCTGATGGTGTCCCGCCTCCAGCAGGAGCTCCACCACTTTTCAAACCAGTTGGAGGGGCTCCGCGTAGAGCACGCCTTGCTCCGCCAGGATCATGATGCCCTGGCCCAAAAAGTAGACAGCATCCACCCATAGTGTCCCTTGCCCCTTTTTTAGAGACTTTTGGGGGGTGGGAATTGGGAGTTGGGTTTTTGGGGACTTTTGAAGGACAATCGTTGGGGTTAGGGAGGGTCTTGCGGGAGATTATTTTGTTAGGGATATAAATATACTTTTTCAAACTTTATCTGAGCATACCCGTTTCTTACTGCTTGCCTGGTGGGTGGGGGTTTAACAGTGACTTTGTTTTCCTGAAAGTTTAGTTCCATTTTCTTCCTTTAAGTGTAAATGCCCAAATGTTTTCAACACTAAGTGCCTCTCACAGAGTACGTGAAGTGAATCCAAGAGTCCTAGGACTTTAGTAGTACTACCGTCAGTCTCTCGTCTCTCCTACTAATACTCCATTATACCCCCAAACCACCAAACGCTTATCTTACCTGTAATTTGTGTTTGAAAGTAGGGCTAGACCCAGGGCTGGCTCCACGGGAAACAGCGAATAAGGTTGGCAATCTTGGTCGGATAAAATTTCCTCATAGCGGTGGTACTAGTGGTGTGACACAGTGGCAGTTGCATGCCTATGAAAGAAAAGAAAATGAAATCTGGTTTGTCCTCCTGAGCAATTCAACGGTACAACTGAGAATATAGCAGGTGACAGAAGTACACTAGAACAGTGCCACATTGTAGCCTAACAAATGGTAAAGTATAACTACTAATTCGGTTGAAGTTCTTTGACATTAGCCATGGGTCTTTGTCAAGCAGAGTAAGAATATATCCTCAGATTTCTTCACCAGCCTGTTGCTATCACCTTATCCTCCCCAGCAAGTGTGTGGATTTATTGCTGTAATTTAGTCACACATCAATCAAAACCACACAGCCCGGGGGAAGAGGGTTAGGGTTTGAAAAATGGATGGGTACGGGGGTTTTTGGGAAAGGTTTTGGGAGACAAGAAAAAAAGCACAGCATAGACAAACAATTGAACATAAACAATTCTTTGGGTACAAACCTATCCATCAATCTTTGAAAGTGCATGCACTACTGCATGCATGTCAGTGAAAAGTAAGTAGTACTTTCGACAACTGTGGAAGAAAGAATGCGACAGTACAGGGCCTGTGTGGAATTATTGATAACGATATTCAACATAAGGTCTCTGTAGCCAGATACCCGAGAGCCTTGCTGGTCACTATAAATCCATTCACAACAACACTCAATGGGGTTGGTCTGGAAGGTATAGTAGATAGAAAAATAGAAATTGCTTTTTTTCTAGGTGTCCCCTCACTCACCAGGGTTGCCCCTTGGTGACATGCTTCATCTTTGGGGCCATCCCAGTCCTCTACGGGCTGGGGCGTGCTGCGACTTGCGAATTACGTAGGAGCACTTACAAATGACTATGTGTGGTGCAGATGTGATAGTGGAGTGGACTAAGTGATGTGTTAAGGGATCAATTTAGAAGCAGAGAGAGATCCAAGAAATGCAGTCACAGTCAGAGAAAAAGGCAAGGGATACTGTATCTATGTGGTTGTAGTTGTCCTGTTGGAAGTGGTAAGTAAGTTGCCTGCAGAAAAAAAATCCTCTTATTAGCGGCACTCCTCCATTGCAGCCGACGCTTCGTCCATCGATGTTGGTCACCAGAAGACACCCTGTAAAAAAAAGCACAGCATAGACAAACAATTGAACATAAACAATTCTTTGGGTACAAACCTATCCATCAATCTTTGAAAGTGCATGCACTACTGCATACATGTCAGTGAAAAGTAAGTAGTACTTTCGACAACTGTGGAAGAAAGAATGCAACAGTACAGGGCCTGTGTGGAATTATTGATAATGATGTTCAACATAAGGTCTCTGTAGCCAGATACCCGAGAGCCTTGCTGGTCACTATAAATCCATTCACAACAACACTCAATGGGGTTGGTCTGGAAGGTATAGTAGATAGAAAAGGAGAAATTGCTTTTTTTCTAGGTGTCCCCTCACTCACCAGGGTTGCCCCTTGGTGACATGCTTCATCATTGGGGCCATCCCAGTCCTCTATGGGCTGGGGCGTGCTGCGACTTGCGAATTACGTAGGAGCACTTACAAATGACTATGTGTGGTGCAGATGTGATAGTGGAGTGGACTAAGTGATGTGTTAAGGGATCAATTTAGAAGCAGAGAGAGATCCAAGAAATGCAGTCACAGTCAGAGAAAAAGGCAAGGGATACTGTATCTATGTGGTTGTAGTTGTCCTGTTGGAAGTGGTAAGTAAGTTGCCTGCAGAAAAAAAATCCTCTTATTAGCGGCACTCCTCCATTGCAGCCGACGCTTCGTCCATCGATGTTGGTCACCAGAAGACACCCTGTAAAAAAAAGCACAGCATAGACAAACAATTGAACATAAACAATTCTTTGGGTACAAACCTATCCATCAATCTTTGAAAGTGCATGCACTACTGCATGCATGTCAGTGAAAAGTAAGTAGTACTTTCGACAACTGTGGAAGAAAGAATGCGACAGTACAGGGCCTGTGTGGAATTATTGATAACGATATTCAACATAAGGTCTCTGTAGCCAGATACCCGAGAGCCTTGCTGGTCACTATAAATCCATTCACAACAACACTCAATGGGGTTGGTCTGGAAGGTATAGTAGATAGAAAAGGAGAAATTGCTTTTTTTCTAGGTGTCCCCTCACTCACCAGGGTTGCCCCTTGGTGACATGCTTCATCATTGGGGCCATCCCAGTCCTCTACGGGCTGGGGCATGCTGCGACTTGCGAATTACGTAGGAGCACTTACAAATGACTATGTGTGGTGCAGATGTGATAGTGGAGTGGACTAAGTGATGTGTTAAGGGATCAATTTAGAAGCGGAGAGAGGTCCAAGAAATGCAGTCACAGTCAGAGAAAAAGGCAAGGGATACTGTATCTATGTGGTTGTAGTTGTCCTGTTGGAAGTGGTAAGTAAGTTGCCGGCAGAAAAAAAATCCTCTTATTAGCGCCACTCCTCCATTGCAGCCGACGCTTCGTCCATCGATGTTGGTCACCAGAAGACACCCTGTCCACTGCCTGCCTGATGCTGAATTGTGGCTCGCTACTGTGAAGCCTGACTCCATCCTTTTTTCCCCATTGCAGAGACTGAAATCCGGCCTGTAATTATTCAACGAAAAACAGGAAGTGATATAATATTACAACACCACTGATAAATAAATATAAGGTATGTAGGCTGTGGAGTGCAAAAAGTCACAATTTGATTTTCCTAGTAGACAGTACAATATTTTTGAAAGTGCGTACTCTGTCTGAGTCACCTTTTGAAGGATAAATAAGTATGGGCAAATTAATGTAGCGGATCTTTCCCCTCAAGCTAGGTGTACTGTAAACTGTGTTTTAGAACAAAATTAGATCTTCCTAGCAGTGCTCCCACCCAGACCCTTACTAAAGCCAGTCGCAAAAATGTAGAAGACCCCCAATCAAATCTCAAAAAACGAGGCCTAGCAGAAAACTGGTGACAAAACTTACTTTGAAAGTAAAAGTAGGCCGAAGTACCCCCTTCCTAATTACCCCTTACCCACCGTGGATTGCATTCAAACCACTTGCAAGCAAAAGTAGCCATAGCCAGCATCGCTCCAAGACTCGAAATCCCCCCCACTCAAACACATGCAATAGAAATACTGCTAACCCTAACGAACCCTAAGTTAAGAATAGTGGCAAAGGCTTTCTTTAACTATGCCAAATCCCCCCTTTCCCACCATGGATTTTCTTCAAATGACTTGCAACCAAAATTACACATTCTCACGAGTGCTCTAAGACCCCAGAACTCAGTTGCAAAAATCTAGAACACCCCGAAACACATGCAATCCTGCTGCTAGGGCTAACCCTAACGAACCCTAAGTTACAAAAAGTGCCAAAAGGCTTTTCCGCGAGGATTTTGTCCCAACCACTTCTACCTGGTATTAGACCTTCCCACGAATGCCCCAAGATCCGCCAACCCAACCCACCCGCCAAGAAGCATAACACCCCCAAACAGGCCAAAAGCAAAATCTCAAACTTGCAATATTTCTCGGCCTTCGGTCCAAACGCGCTGCGTAGCTAGGCCATAAGTCGGGGTTGCCACGACAGATTTCCTGAAAAGCAAATGCAATCAAGATTAGAGTGTCCCAGCAGTGCTCCCAGACCCCGAAACTCACCCACAAACACCAGGAAGCCCCCCAAACAGGCCCCCGAAAACGCTACATTGAGCAAAATGTCAGAAATAGCCAAAAAGAAATCGGCCTGGATTTTGTCCCAACCACTTAGACCTTCCCAGGAATGCCCCAAGACCCGCCAACCCACCCGCCAAGAAGCATAACACCCCCAAACAGGCCAAAAGCAAAATCTCATACTTGCAATATTTCTCGGCCTTCGGTCCAAACGCGCTGCGTAGCTAGGCCATAAGTCGGGGTTGCCACGACGGATTTCCTGATAAGCAAATGCAATCAAGATTAGAGTGTCCCAGCAGTGCTCCCAGACCACGAAACTCACCCACAAACACCAGGAAGCCCCCCAAACAGGCCCCCGAAAACGCTACATTGAGCAAAATGTCAGAAATAGCCAAAAAGAAATCGGCCTGGATTTTGTCCCAACCACTACTACCCAGTATTAGACCTTCCCAGGAATGCCCCAAGACCCGCCAACCCACCCGCCAAGAAGCATAACACCCCCAAACAGGCCAAAAGCAAAATCTCATACTTGCAATATTTCTCGGCCTTCGGTCCAAACGCGCTGCGTAGCTAGGCCATATGTCGGGGTTGCCACGACGGATTTCCTGAAAAGCAAATGCAATCAAGATTAGAGTGTCCCAGCAGTGCTCCCAGACCACGAAACTCACCCTGAAACAGACGGAACCCCCCAAAGAGCACCTCAAAGGCAAGCAAGTCATCAAAAACACAAAAAAAATTCCGCCTGGGATTTGGTCCAAAACACTTTTATCCGGTATTAGAGCTTCCCAACAATGGTCCCAGAGCCGTCAACTCACCTGCAAAGAGGTACATCAACACCCCCACAAATGCTGAGTCTTTCTTCATTGGGCGTAAACCAGCCCTCTGCTTTGATGGAAATAGGAGTCTGGAGGAGGAGGATAGAGGAGCATGTTCTTCTGAACTTGTGAACCTGAGGAATGCAGACTGCGGCAACTTCAAATCAATTAGCAAACCAGTGAAGACAGTTCTGCTGATGGGCTTGATTTTGTGATTATCTGATTAAAGTTTGAAATATATTAACTGTGCACAACAAAGAAAGACAGACACACAGGAATAAAAGTGAATAAGGACGAAAAAGAAAGTTATTGATTCGTTGTCTCATTTTCAGGGCTCTGTATCACGGTCCAGGAATAAGAATAAGGCTTCGTCATCATACTCTGCGAATTCAGGCAGGGTGAGCTCAGTGTCACCTGACAGAGTAGAAATTCCCTCATCTATGTTGCTGGCCACCTCCTCTTCATCCGGCACGCTTTCTCGTACTCTGAAATCTGGTGGTATGAGGTGCTGATTCATCGTGATCATTGTTAACCTCTCCACATTTTTGGGCGAGAGGCGGCTCCGTTTGGGAGTTACAATGCCACCAGCAGCACTGAAAACCCGTTCAGAAGACACGCTTGCGAGTGGGCAAGACAAGTAGTTTAAAGCCAGGTTGGTGAGCTTTGGCCACAATTCTTTTTTCCCATGCCAATACGCCAATGGGTCAGAATTAACATAGACCTCTGTTGAGTCATTCAGATAGTCCTTCACCATCGACTCAAGGTCCTCATCCAAGGTTCCTCCACTTTGCTTAGCTCTTGCTGTGCCTCTGACCTTTTGAGAACCAAACCCACGCAGAGCTAGCCAATCCTCTTCAGCCTCCAATGTTTCTGTTGTGTTTCGTGCAGATGATCCGGTTGCCGGTGTCTTTAACGGCTGAGAGGTCACTTGTGCCACAGCCACAGGTGCAGAAGTGGATTGTTTTGACTGGGGATGGCCTACTGATGTACTACCATTTCCTTCAATTTCCAGCCGTTCTCTTTCAAACCTCTTGGCTGACAAGGCTAGCCAACGTTTGTACTTTGGAACATGTTCATCATCAAAAGGAAAGAATGCTTGGCCTGCCAGTGCCTTTTTGTAGCGTGGATCCAGAATAGTAGCACAAATGTAATGCTCTTCTGAGTGGATCTTTTTAAGACGTTCATCACCTTGTAGGAGCTCTAATAATTTCTCAGCCAGAAGCAAAGAGTCTTCGTTTTTGTCATCGTCTGCAAACATAGAACACACCTCCTTCAGTTGGTCCTCCAGCATGTACAACAATGGGATAGCTTTTCCCAAATTAGAGTCCTCCTTGCTGACTGCACGCGTGAAGAACTCAAAAGGACGAAGCATGCGTGTCAGGCTTTGAACTATGTTCCATTGCGCCGCACCCATCCTCAGCTCCTCTGTACCCTCTGTAAGGAAATATTGATCGAGTTCCTTATACTGGTCATACAGACGCTCAAGCATGTAGAAGGTTGAGTTCCAACGTGCTACCACCTCCTGGATGAGTGCTTTCACTGGCATTTGATGTTGATATAGCAGGCTCCTCAGCTGCTTCCGGGCCTTAAAAGAATGGCTGAAATGCTTGCACATTTTTCGGCACGTGTCCAATACACTGTACGCTGCACTGCCTTTATTACCCAAGAATTTTTGGACAACCAGGTTTATACAGTGCGCCAAACACGGCACTCTGAAATAGTCACCGTCCCTCATAGCCTTAACTATATTGGCGCCATTGTCCGTGGAAACATAACCAACCTGGCGTTTTAGTGGGGACAGCCACTTAAGGACCTTTGTCTTAAAGACATCCAAAATGTTTTCTGCTGTGTGACGTTTCTCCAAACCAAACATGGCTAGTGTTGCATGTTTCCGAGCAGCTTTAAAAATAATGTCCGTGTCAACACCTGTGTTTAGCTTTGCTTTAGCCCCTGAAAAAGAGACCCAGTGTGCAGTGATGCACATGTAATCAGCGCCTGCGCCACTGGTCCACATGTCTGTTGTCAGATGTATAGTGTGAACAGCACTCTTCTGCAAAGCTGCCCCAATCACCTTCAGAACATCTTCATGTAGTGCTGGAACCGCAACTCGGGCAAAATAGAACCGGCTAGGAACCTTCCATTTAGGGCAGAACGCTGCCACTAATTCTAGAAAACCAACCCCTTCTACAAAAGAAAAAGGGAGAAGGTCCAGAGCTAGCATTTTAGCCAGCTTAGTGTTATACAGACGCGTCAGTGGGTGGTTGCGTTCATATTGCGCTTCTGTAAACAACATCTTTTTAATGTTGCCCTGGACCAAAGATTTACGGGATGATGATGATATTTTCGACCCAGTTACGCTCGCTGATGAACTTTTTCGCATTGGTGTATCACTCTCTCCCACACTCTTAGTGTGGCTCACATGGGGTGTGCTGCTGACAGGGGTACTGGGTGTAAGTGAAGCGTTTGATACGTCTTCTTCCTCCTCGTCATCATCAGATGAAACAGCATTACGTGCAATTCGGGCTTCCTTGATCGCCTGTAGGTGCGCAAACCATTTGACAGCGTGCTTTCTTTCAAGATGACCTCTCTGGCCTCCGGTACCATAGTTGGAACTAAACTTACCACAACTAACTCGAAGCTTACACATGCTACAAATGGCTACGTTTTCATTTTTTGGGCAAACACTAAAGAAGTCCCAAACTGCAGACTTGAAATGTCTTTGGGGGCAGGAGGAGGCGGCGATACTGGTGGTGGTGGTCCTGCTGCTAATGCCAGATGAAGTGGAGGATGTGGATTGCCGAACTTCAGTACGTTTTGCACTTTCACCACCACGAATTGAGGTCGAGGTGGGTTCCTTCTTGCGAGGAAGAAATATGGAAGCGGTAGGTTTTGGTGTACTACTTAACTCCAAATCTAATGATTCCATTTCCATTGCCTCCTCGTCGACATCATCATCACGCTCAGCAGCTTCTCGGGATAGGGTCAAAATGTCTCTTTGCTGCATGCCCGGTGGGGCTGCAGTGACCTTTGTGATGACTGGCTCGTCGTCATCGTGAGAGGCTTCATCACCAGCAGTATCTGTCACTTCTTGTTGAGCCTCATCACACTCCAAAGCTATGAGTTTTTCGACGACCTTCCTTTTACGCTTAGGTACCTTTGTCAGATCATGGTGTGCCTCACTCTCAGGATGCGGTGATGGTACCCAATCGTCATCCAGATCATCAGTAGGAGGTGGGCTTGAAGAAGATGTAGACACCCCCCTTGATCTTTTCCTTGCTGGGGATATGGAAGACAGTGAATGATCATCAGGAGGAGTGGCTTCCAATGATACCTCGGCTTCATTGTCGATTTCCTGATGTGCCCCTACTTCGGGAGGAACAACTATTGTGGGCACTTGTGAACCTCCATGCACCTTTGCTTGCGCATCTCCTTTTGCTGCCTCTCCTTCCACATGTACTTGGGCGTGTACTTGCACATGGTGTTGTTGTTGCGGCTGTGGTTGTTCAACACTTGTCAGATGAGTTACAACAACCTGTGTTGATTCAGGGACATTGCTGCTACTTTCTTGCGATGAGCCAACATCACTGGTCGATGGTGATTGCAGAAGTACACTGACTGCCTCTGAAGCACTCAAGGGCTTTGACTTAAGTTGGTGTGGTGGTGGAGGCACTGAACCCAATGGAGCAGGGGTGCTGCTCCCAGCTTGGTCCCCAGCAGATCCTGCTGCTGCAGGCGTACTTTTTTTTTTGCTCCCAAAAAACGTGGCGGGTGGCACACCAGCCTCCTTGGTAACTTGCTTCTTCTGCTCCTTACTAGCAACTTTCTTGCTAGAGGAGCTACGGAGACCTTCTTTTGGGGCCATCTTCTTCAGAGCAGGTCAGACAGCAGGCCGCAGTTGCACGAATTGTAGAGTTGTCTGAGGCCAGACGGGACGTCGCGTGATGTTATGCTGCACACAAACACCGCTGCAGGACTTCTTCCTGGCACTGGTGGTTCTCTTGAGTCTTGTGCACCTAAAAACAATGGAAGACAGAGGAACATCAGTTCAGTTATACAGCACAAAAATAATCGAAAAACACTCAAAATCAGCACAATCCCAATCCATCCATGCCCTCCATGATGTTTAAGTTCAAGACAGCCCACAGAAAGACTAGGCCCATGCTAGACTCAAATACCCCTGGTGAAAAGGCCACAAGTACAGCCCCCAAAAATGAAAATCACTGAAAAATCAGCACAATCCCAATCCATCCATGCCCTCCGTGATGATGTTTAAATTCAAGACAACCTACAGAAAGACTAGGCCCATGCTAAACTCAAATACCCCTGGTGAAAAGGCCACAAGTACAGGCCCAAAAAACGAAAATCACTGAAAAATCAGCACAATCCCAATCCATCCATGCCCTCCATGATGTTTAAATTCAAGACAACCCACAGAAAGACTAGGCCCATGCAAGACTCACTACCCCTGGGCATAAATAAAGGTTGAAAAGTAGGCAAAATGGTTGCAGGCCTAACAACAAAGCCTGCATTCAAAATGGCCACTTGCCTGCCAGCACATGGCCAGTGCCTGTAGCTGCACTCAAAATGGCCACCAGCCACATGGCCTGTCCCTCCCCATGAACACCCCCAAAAATCGAAAAACACTGCAAAATCAGCACAATCCCAATCCATCCATGCCCTCCATGATGTTTAAATTCAAGACAACCCACAGAAAGACTAGGCCCATGCAAGACTCACTACCCCTGGGCATAAATAAAGGTTGAAAAGTAGGCAAAATGGTTGCAGGCCTAACAACAAAGCCTGCATTCAAAATGGCCACTTGCCTGCCAGCACATGGCCAGTGCCTGTAGCTGCACTCAAAATGGCCACCAGCCACATGGCCTGTCCCTCCCCATGAACACCCCCAAAAATCGAGAAACACTGCAAAATCAGCACAATCCCAATCCATCTATGCCCTCCATGATGTTTAAATTCAAGACAACCCACAGAAAGACTACGCCCATGCAAGACTCACTACCCCTGGGCATAAATAAAGGTTGAAAAGTAGGCAAAATGGTTGCAGGCCTAACAACAAAGCCTGCATTCAAAATGGCCACTTGCCTGCCAGCACATGGCCAGTGCCTGTAGCTGCACTCAAAATGGCCACCAGCCACATGGCCTGTCCCTCCCCATGAACACCCCCAAAAATCGAAAAACACTGCAAAATCAGCACAATCCCATTCCATCCATGGCCTCCATGATGTTTAAGTTCAAGACAGCCCACAGAAAGACTAGGCCCATCCTAGACTCAAATACCCCTGGTGAAAAGGCCACAAGTACAGCCCCAAAAAACGAAAATCACTGAAAAATCAGCACAATCCCAATCCATCCATGCCCTCCGTGATGATGTTTAAATTCAAGACAACCTACAGAAAGACTAGGCCCATGCTAGACTCAAATACCCCTGGTGAAAAGGCCACAAGTACAGGCCCAAAAAACGAAAATCACTGAAAAATCAGCACAATCCCAATCCATCCATGCCCTCCATGATGTTTGAATTCAAGACAACCCACAGAAAGACTAGGCCCATGCAAGAATCACTACCCCTGGGCATAAATAAAGGTTGAAAAGTAGGCAAAATGGTTGCAGGCCTAACAACAAAGCCTGCATTCAAAATGGCCACTTGCCTGCCAGCACATGGCCAGTGCCTGCACTCAAAATGGCCACCAGCCACATGGCCTGTCCCTCCCCATGAACACCCCCAAAAATCGAAAAACACTGCAAAATCAGCACAATCCCAATCCATCCATGCCCTCCATGATGTTTAAATTCAAGACAACCCACAGAAAGACTAGGCCCATGCAAGACTCACTACCCCTGGGCATAAATAAAGGTTGAAAAGTAGGCAAAATGGTTGCAGGCCTAACAACAAAGCCTGCATTCAAAATGGCCACTTGCCTGCCAGCACATGGCCAGTGCCTCTAGCTGCACTCAAAATGGCCACCAGCCACATGGCCTGTCCCTCCCCATGAACACCCCCAAAAATCGAAAAACACTGCAAAATCAGCACAATCCCATTCCATCCATGCCCTCCATGATGATTAAGTTCAAGACAGCCCACAGAAAGACTAGGCCCATGCTAGACTCAAATACCCCTGGTGAAAAGGCCACAAGTACAGCCCCAAAAAACGAAAATCACTGAAAAATCAGCACATTCCCAATCCATCCATGCCCTCCATGATGTTTAAGTTCAAGACAACCCACAGAAAGACTCAGTCCACCCACCACTGAGTACCCCTGGGCAAAAGGCCCCAAAACAGCCCAAAAATCGAAAATTCCAAAATTTTTGTTGCAGCAACTGTAATGCCCCAAACAAACTTACTTGTAAAATTTCTAATCCAACAGTGATCCAAAGAAAGTCAAAAAGGCCTCAAATCCAAAGATCCAGCAGCATCCACAAAAAGTAATCCTTCCAGCTCCAGATCCAAATGAAAAGTGACCAGGAGATGGACAAAGCACTGGGAGGAGCCTGCTGAACAGGAACAGGAAGTTGAAGACTGTGGGGCACTTCCTTCCTCCCACCCCCCTCCCCCCTCCCCAAAATGGACTCCTCGCTAAAAAAAGTGGAGGCAAATGTCGACCTAAGGAGTTATTCAGATAAAAATCATCATTTCAAGAAGGTTTATGCTGCTTGCTGGTGGATTTCTTGTGCAGAATTGCAAATTTTATATTTTCGCTTGTGCGAGATTCTTGCTGCTCGCCGCATCTCAAATCTGCAATTGCGAAGTACCGCGAGACGTGATCTCGCCGTACTCGCGTTGACAAACTATCGCTGGCAAGCCGCGATGACGTAATCGTGCTCGCCAATTCCCGCGGGATCACACAGCAAGATCCAAAATGGCGCAGCACTTGCAAACTATCGAGAAAAACAACTCGGCAAACGATGATAAATGCCGCGCGCCGTAAAATTGTATCACCAACGCCGCGCGCCGCAAAAAAAATCCGCTGCGTGCGGATTTGCAGATTTTGCGGGAAATTCGCAAATCTCGCGGATTGCGAATTTCCCAAAAATCCGCAAAATCCGCGAGCGAAACGGATTTTCCGCCCATGCTTACCTGGCATCCACACTGGTGGAACTTCGCGCATGGGATACTGACCAGGTGCATCTGACGGTCTCTCAATGTCCTCAATGAACAATGCTTGAGGCATCATAGAGGGGAGAAGAGCTAATAATTGCTCAACAGCACGTCGAACATTAGTACCTACTATCAGTCCGCTCGAAAACTGGAGCTGTAGGTTGGTCAAAGCAGTTAATACATCGTCCGATGCATCAGCCGATATTTGGTCACGCAAGGTCTTGCACATTTCCTCGAAAACATATCTTTGTGTCGGTATATTGAATTGACCAAACGTATTCACCACCGAACGTGGAGGATTCCTAAAAGGGTGCTACATCCATGCCATCGCCATATTATACAGCGCAGCACGTTCCCTGTTACCGGGAAGCTGACTACGTCTTTGCGGACCGTCCGAACCAGCGGACTCAGGAATAGGTCCAAGAGAATTAACACAATTAGCAGCAACTAAAGGGGTACGACGTCGGGTAGATGGAGAAGTATACAATAGAGTATTAACAAGAGAAGAATCGGGAACAGAAGAAGCAGCAGGAGTAAGTAGAACAGGAGCAGTAGCGGGAGCAGGAGTATGAGGAAGTACAAGCAGAGGAGCAGTAGGAACAGAAGTAGGCAAAGGGGCAGGAACAGTCGGAGGAGCAGGTTGAGGAGCAGGTACAAGAGCAGGTACAGGAGGAACCACAGGAACTGCGGTACCCTGTGCGTACGGAGGTGGTGACTTCATAAGATAGGACATTAAAGGATCCTCAACTAATTCCTCCTTCTTATCCGACTCCGTTGGCAAAGCAGGATAACATTTATCTATAGACATACGCTGAAGCCTATCAAAAACTTCCTTTTCCTTTTCCTCCTTATCACGCTGAAACTGCTCTGCTTTCTTTACAATGGTAGCAACACCATCTCTCTGATTACGTTTTGTCTGTCTGATCTCTTTCTGTCTGGCTTCTTTGCGCCACAACCGAAAGGCATCAAACATAGCCGGCCTTGACTTTTTCTTAAACAATTTAGCCTCAAGATTATCTAAAATCGGGGTCTCAAAACTACCATGAGGTGGCCAACTAAGGACACCATCCTTTTTGGTGTAGCGAATCCAATATTCATTAAAAGTAATCGGACCTTAACCGTGTTTGCTGTAAAGCTCATAAGTGGGAGTTCCAACCGGAGGTATCGGACAAGAGTCCTCCAGTCGGGAATCCGTACCACAACGTCTGAAACAACTGAACAAAGTACTGCGACCAGGCATCTTGCACACTAGCCGAGTTTCACAAACTTCAAGGGTTACGGGATTTACCAAGTCCCTGCAAAGAGCAAAAACCCTCGTTTTTTGGCGGCTGCAGTCGTCGAATATTACAACAAAGAACCAAGTACTAAGAACCACAAATGCAATGGAACCATGCAACAACTAAGCAACCACAACCAAGAACTCTGGGAGCGACCCACAAATACTTAACTCAAAGATCGATGGCGTCACCAGGAAGGCCCGTCAATCGTCTCGCTGTACCAAGGTCTACGCCAGGCGCCAAAACAGGTCTACAGTCAGGGCAGCAGTCCGTCGCAGCCGTCAGGAGGCGGGAATCTTCGCGGGAAAAGTCGTCGGGCCACTTATTTCGACAACAGGATCGATGAAGCGGGGTGCACCTTCCCTCGGAGATTTCACACGAAGTTCCTCACGATCGTCGGGCTTGGACCGGTACCACTGATGCAGCCCAACGTTGGGCGCCAACTGAAGGACTGGGTTATTTAAGACCCAGCGGTGCCAGGGGACAACACCTGAAACCTTCGTGGGTAACCTGTTCCGGCGTACAAATGACAGAGACACGGGACACTTCCTTTGGCGTCAAAGATTCGAGGTTTATTTACTGCAGGGAACACAGAAGTCACGTGAAGTGCACAGCATGTAAGTTCGCGGGATCTGATTCAATTTGCTACTGTGGATCGCTCCTTTTTATACAGTTTTCTCTCATAGGTTAACATTGTACACAAAGGTTTACAACTTGGTTTCCATCATTATCCCCAAGAGGGGTCGCTTTGATGTATTCAAGGTCCGGAACATAAGTACAGAAATATTCGGTGGTTCCCAACTGTAAAAACCCATCTTCCCACCATTAGTACATTCCAATCGGCAGTAAACAGATCGAAGGAGGAACGAGGACAGGTGCAGAGGAAGACAGAAACAGTGGGGAGATCGGAAAGGGGTGGTATCGGGAAACACGAGCTGCAGGCATCAAAGGGACGTGCCTAATGAGATGCACGGCTAAGACAATAGACCGGCACGGCAAGATTAGCCTCGAGCGGGGCCATCTGCCTTACAGTATCATCCCCCTCATCATAAAGACACTTTCAAAGGAAACGTGTCTTCCACAAGAGTCTTGGGAATCCCAGGGTCGCGAAACGGACAGCGTCCGTTCGCTGGCTACTTGAGGGCAAGAGACAAAATGGATGCCGCATCTAAGATGGAACCCGTGGGTACAGATAGATAAACCCACGAAACAAACGAACGGTTTAGGCTAGTACAGCGAAACTGCGTACACCTACTAAACTCGTCATTTGCGGTTCATAGATACCAGACTCGACCATATTCGTGCGAGTCGAAAACATCACTTACGATCGTCACAGAACCTCAAGGTGCACAACAGCATTCAATATCTAAGGATTATTC
>NW_028240729.1:0-35641 GCF_964263255.1 Lissotriton vulgaris
CTCCACGCACCACCTGAATCCAATGCAGAGGGCACTCCACGCACCACCTGAATCCAATGCAGAGGGCACTCCACGCACCACCTGAATCCAATGCAGAGGGCATTGCACGCACCACCTGAATCCAATGCAGAGGCTATCCACGCACCACCTGAATCCAATGCAGAGGGCGATTGTTGGACAGGCCACATGAAGGGCCGCTCTCCCCCGGCTCAACCAGGCCCGAGCCCGGCCACGCAAGTACCACACACCACCATTGCACGTCCTCCGTCCCCTCAGGGACCCCTGCCCTCGAGCATGTTAACCTCGTGGGTCCGATCCACTGCCGGCCCACGCGCCCAGCCTGGGCCGCCATCTTGGACACTTCACCACGAGGCCGCCTGGCCCCCGATCGACCTCAACCCTGGGCCTAGCCCGGCCTCAGACATTCCGGCACCACCCTCCACCCAGGAGGTGAGCGGGCTACTTGGCAAGTCAATGGGAGAAAGAGGTGCCGATGGCTCTCCCCCGCCAAGTGCCGCTCGCCCATCGCCTCCCCGGGCGCTGGCTCCACCCCCCTGCTGGGTGTCTGGACTCCCTCATCCCGGACCTCCCGACCTCCAAGTGCGAGGGTCCGGACATCAAAGCACGCCAGCCCTATAACTGGGGCAGCTCCAGAGCAGGAAGGCAGTTGTATCTTGGAGTCGAGAGACGTAAAGAGGAACTCATCCTGGACGGACTACTGGCGCTGCCGTAGCTCTGTCCTGTGCACCATCGTCCTGCCTGTTGGCGCTGCCACAGCCGTCGTAACTTTCATCCTTCATCGTCGTCCGGATCTGCTGGCGTGGCCGCGGACCGTTGTAACCGTCATCTTCACCGGGACCTGCAGGCTCCGCCGCGGACCGTCATCTTTCATCCGTCCATCTCGGGACCTGCTTGGCTCCACCACGGCCCGATCATCTAGAACGCCGAGCTCGAGGATTGAGAGCTATTTTGTACTCATTGGTAACTAAAGACTGTCCCGCTACCCCTTTCCTCAACCAAAGACTAGACTCGAGGGGACCCCTGAGTCCAGACCTCCTTGTATCATACCATCGTAACCTAAGAATTGCATATAAAGTCTCGTTAACCTTCAGTCTTGTGTGGTGTCCGTCTGTGGGGGGGAAGTTACTTGTCTGTACAGTCGTTGGAGACGGCTCTCCCTGGAGACCTCTCCCCGTAATCTCGGCCGACCCTCCCGGTCCGTCTAACATTGGTGGCCAGCGGCGCGATCCGAATCACCGCATAACGTACAGAGAGTAGCTCACCCCACAACGAACCACAATGACAACTAAAGAAAGCGGATCAACTGAGAAGTTCCAAATGGAAAAACTAGAGGAGTACAGCCATCGTGAACTAAAGCAGTTCTGCATCGAACTAGGTATCGCTACCACCGGACTAAGCACCAAGGACGATTTTAAGCATGCCCTAGAATCTTGGGCAGAGACCGGGGATACCGAAGCCCCTGAGCAAAGCACCGCGAAAAAAACCAACACGGCCCCTGAAGGGCAAAGAACCGGTCTCTCGCAAGACGAGATCCAAGAAAGAGAAAAAACCCGACTACACGAGCTAGAAATGGCCCGACTCAAGATGGACGTAGAACTCAAGTTGGCCGAACAAAAAATAAACTTAGAGCACCTACGTCTCCGAGAAGAAAGAGAGGAGAAACAGAGACAGAGGGAGCTCGAGGAAAAGAAACTAGCGTACGAGCACGAACGGAGCCTAGCCGAGATCAACCTGCGCAAGCAGAATAAAGAATTAGGGGTGCCCGAGAGACCACACACCCCAGGGACCACGGAGAAAAAAGTACACATCCCCAAGGATGTTGTCCGAGAATATTTTCGAGAGGACGACATCCAGCAATGGTTTAAGGCCTATGAAATCGCTATGACTGCGCACCGGATCGATAGAACCGATTGGGGAGCCGGCCTATGGGGCAGATTCCTCAATGAGGGCCGCGATACCCTGTTACAGCTCCCAGACCACCAGATGACCTCCTACGACCATATGAAAGCGGCCCTCCTCACCCGCTATGGTCTCACGCCCGAGATGTACCGTCAGAGGTTCCGAGACTGCACACGCATCCCGGGTACAACTTGGGTGGACTATGTAACGTACTTTAGCCGAGCCTTCGAAGGCTGGATCAGAGGGAACAACGTCACGACCTACGAGCAGCTGTTCAATCTGATGGTATGGGAGCATCTGTCCAACAATTGCTTCATTGAACTACGCCAACACCTCCTCGACAGCAAGTTAACCGATCCCCGGCAGCTCGCAGCCGAAGCTGACCGGTGGGAGATCACCAGAGTGGGCCGGAATGGGTCCTACGAGCAGAACAGGAACAACAATGGTCACCACCGACCCAGAGGAGGAGGAGGGGGCCAAGGACGAGGAAGAGACAACACTCCGGCCGCCCCCGTTACCAGCACCACCCCCCCGGCCAACCGGGGCAGCACCCCGGCGCGACCGGGGTACAGAGCCAATGTCACGTGTCACCGATGCCAACGAGTCGGCCACTATGCAAACGACCCAAGCTGCCCGCAGTATCAGAGTCCAAAACCCCGCCATGTGGCCGCCGCGGCACTAGGGGAAGAACAGATCTCCGAGGAACAAGAAACAGACGAGCAAGAGTATCAAGAGTGGGAGCCAGCCGCCATGACTCTCGCGTGCTTAGGGGGAAGAGACATGGTCCCGCGGGTCCCCCTACCCGCTAACACCCAGAAGTACAGCCAATGGGTGAGCATCAATGGACAACGGGCAGAAGCCCTTCGGGACACCGGGGCCAGTGTGACAGCCGTCCGCTGTCACCTGGTGACCCCAGAACAATATCTACCGAACATTCTCTGCCCTGTGCGATCAGCCGACAACTCGGAAAGTCTGTGTCGGATGGCCTGCGTCCCCTTTGAGTGGGGAGGGGTCTCCGGCATGTTGAAGGTGACGGTCCGAGACGACGCCCCCGTGGACTGCCTCCTCGGAAATGACCTGGAGAGCTCCCCGTGGGCAGCCGTGGAGCGAAAAGAACACTTGGGGATGTTGGGCGTCCCGGACTGGGCGTGCGTCACCACCCGGTCCATGGCCGCCCGTGCCAACCATCACCCGGAAGAACCAGAATGGCCGGCGCCACCGCCTCCGGTCGCCCCAGCCGAGACCCCCGACCATGACACCCCCCTCGAACCTGCTCAACCTTCCGACCTCGCTAACCTTGACCAGTGGGCCCAAGAGGGGGGACCCACACAAGAACAATTTCGCCAGGAACAGAAGACCTGTCCCTCCCTCGAGGGACTCCGCCAACAAGCGCTCGCCCAAAGCGCAGGGGATACCTCCGGAACTCATTGGGTCTACTGGGACAATGATCTGTTGTACAGCGAGCAACGAATCGCCGAGCTGGGGGCCAACCGAGTACTAGTAGTGCCCCTCCGCTTCAGAGACTTCCTGCTAAACCTGGCCCACGATGTCCCCCTGGCAGGGCACCTGGGACAAGATAAAACCTACAGTCGCCTAGTGACCCACTTCTTCTGGCCCAAAATGAGAAACGATGTGCACCAGCATTGCCGATCTTGCCCCACGTGCCAAGCCAGTGGGAAGAGCGGCCGCAAACTAAAGGCCCCCTTGCAACCTTTTCCAGTAGTCACGACCCCATTTGAGAGGGTCGGAATAGACATTGTGGGACCCCTGGACCCGCGTACAAAACAAGGCCATCGCTTCATTCTGGTGCTAGTGGACCACGCCACCCGCTACCCTGAGGCTGTTCCTCTCCGGACCGTGACAGCCCCAGTGGTCGGCCGGGCCCTGATGGGGATCTTCTCCCGTGTGGGGTTCCCCCGAGAAGTCGTCAGCGACAGAGGCACGAACTTTATCTCTAAATACATGAAGTCCCTCTGGCAACAGTGTGGGGTCACCTACCGATTCACGACCCCCTATCACCCCCAAGGGAACGGACTTGTTGAGCGGTTCAACCGCACGCTAAAAGGGATGATCGGGGGATTGGAAGAGCCCCTCCGTCGCCAGTGGGATGTGCTGCTGCCGTGCCTCCTCTTCGCCTACCGAGAGGTCCCACAAAAATCCCTAGGCTTCAGCCCATTTGAACTGCTATACGGGCACCCAGTGCGGGGGCCGCTCAGCCTGATCAAAGAAGGCTGGGAGATGCCTCCGGCCAAGAACCCTCCAGATGTCTTCCGGTACCTCCTCACCCTCCGCAACCAGTCCCGGCGGTTCAGAGACCTAGCAAAAGCCAACCTAGAGGCCAGTCAAGAGGATATGAAAAAATGGTATGACCAGAACGCCTCATCCATTGAATTCGAACCGGGGCAACAGGTATGGGTAATGTCCCCCACAGAGCCATGCGCTCTCCAAGACAAATGGACGGGACCCTTCAAGGTAATCGAGCGCAAGGGTCCTGCCACCTATCTGATCGATATGGAGTCCTCCCGGAACCCACTCCGAGTCCTCCACACCAACAGGCTGAAACCCCACTTTGCACGAACAGAACTCAGCCTACTGATGGCCACAGACAATGGGGTTGAAGACGACTCCGAGCCTCTCCCTGACCTCCTGCGGACCCAGGAGCAAGACGGCTCCGTAGATGGGGTCCGACTCTCGGAGACCCTCACCAGAGAACAACGCCAAGAGTGCCAAGCCCTCCTGTCACAGTTCGCCAGCCTGTTCTCCCTCACCCCAGGTGTCACTTCCTGGTGTGTGCACGATGTGGACACCGGAGACAGCCCTCCTATCCGCCACCGGGCCTACCGCGTACCTGATCGGGTACGGGCCTGCATCCAGGCGGAAGTGGCCAAGATGCTCACGCTCGGGGTCATCGAGCCCTCAGACAGTCCATGGGCCAGCCCGGTCGTACTGGTCCCCAAAGCAGCCGCCCCCGGAACCACACCAGAACTCCGGTTCTGCGTCGACTACCGGGGCCTGAATGAAGTCACCAGAACAGACGCACATCCCATCCCCCGGGCAGATGAACTGGTCGACCGAATGGGAGCTGCCCGCTACCTCAGCATCTTCGACCTGACAGCAGGTTATTGGCAGATCGGCCTCACACCCCGAGCACAAGAACGTTCTGCCTTCTCCACCCCCGATGGCCACTACCATTTTACGGTCATGCCCTTCGGCATGAAGAATGCCCCAGCGACTTTCCAACGGCTCGTCAATCAGGTCCTGGCGGGGCTCGAAGGGTTCAGCGCCGCCTACCTAGACGACATCGCTGTGTACAGCCACCATTGGACCGAGCACCTCCACCACCTCCGAGCAGTGCTGCAAGCCCTTCAGCGAGCTGGCCTCACGATCAAGGCCAGCAAGTGTCAAATTGGACAAGGGTCGGTGACCTACCTCGGACACCAGGTGGGAAGCGGCCTAGTGGCCCCTCTACAGCTGAAAATTGCCGCCATCCAGGACTGGCAGCCCCCTATCACCCAAACCGAGGTACGAGCCTTCCTGGGCCTCACGGGCTATTACCGAAGGTTCGTGAAAGACTATGGTACCATAGTGGGGCCTCTCACAGAACTCACGTCAAAAAATCAGCCCAAGAAAGTGAACTGGACCCCAGAGTGTCAAACGGCATTTGAACAGTTGAAGACCGCCATGTGTTCCGCTCCTGTGCTCCAGGCCCCAGACTACAGCCGGGAGTTCGTCGTCCAGACGGACGCCTCCGACCAGGGCATTGGGGCGGTCCTGTCCCAAGTGAACACCGAAGGCCTTGATCAACCGGTGGCCTTCATCAGCCGGAGACTCCTACCCCGGGAGCAACGCTGGAGCACCATAGAGAGGGAAGCCTTCGCTGTGGTATGGGCCCTCAAGAAGCTCCGGCCCTACCTTTTTGGCACCCACTTTCGGGTGCAGACCGACCACCGACCCCTGCAGTGGCTGATGCATATGCGGGGGGAAAACCCAAAGTTGCTACGCTGGTCCATCTCCTTGCAAGGTATGGACTTCACAGTCGAACACCGGCCTGGGCCCGATCACGCCAACGCGGATGGCCTGTCCCGGTTTTTCCGCCTCGACGAGGAGAGTCCCCAAGAGGATGGGTAACTCTCCCCGCCTTCAGCTGGGGGGGACGCATGTTGGACAGGCCACATGAAGGGCCGCTCTCCCCCGGCTCAACCAGGCCCGAGCCCGGCCACGCAAGTACCACACACCACCATTGCACGTCCTCCGTCCCCTCAGGGACCCCTGCCCTCGAGCATGTTAACCTCGTGGGTCCGATCCACTGCCGGCCCACGCGCCCAGCCTGGGCCGCCATCTTGGACACTTCACCACGAGGCCGCCTGGCCCCCGATCGACCTCAACCCTGGGCCTAGCCCGGCCTCAGACATTCCGGCACCACCCTCCACCCAGGAGGTGAGCGGGCTACTTGGCAAGTCAATGGGAGAAAGAGGTGCCGATGGCTCTCCCCCGCCAAGTGCCGCTCGCCCATCGCCTCCCCGGGCGCTGGCTCCACCCCCCTGCTGGGTGTCTGGACTCCCTCATCCCGGACCTCCCGACCTCCAAGTGCGAGGGTCCGGACATCAAAGCACGCCAGCCCTATAACTGGGGCAGCTCCAGAGCAGGAAGGCAGTTGTATCTTGGAGTCGAGAGACGTAAAGAGGAACTCATCCTGGACGGACTACTGGCGCTGCCGTAGCTCTGTCCTGTGCACCATCGTCCTGCCTGTTGGCGCTGCCACAGCCGTCGTAACTTTCATCCTTCATCGTCGTCCGGATCTGCTGGCGTGGCCGCGGACCGTTGTAACCGTCATCTTCACCGGGACCTGCAGGCTCCGCCGCGGACCGTCATCTTTCATCCGTCCATCTCGGGACCTGCTTGGCTCCACCACGGCCCGATCATCTAGAACGCCGAGCTCGAGGATTGAGAGCTATTTTGTACTCATTGGTAACTAAAGACTGTCCCGCTACCCCTTTCCTCAACCAAAGACTAGACTCGAGGGGACCCCTGAGTCCAGACCTCCTTGTATCATACCATCGTAACCTAAGAATTGCATATAAAGTCTCGTTAACCTTCAGTCTTGTGTGGTGTCCGTCTGTGGGGGGGAAGTTACTTGTCTGTACAGTCGTTGGAGACGGCTCTCCCTGGAGACCTCTCCCCGTAATCTCGGCCGACCCTCCCGGTCCGTCTAACAGCGATCCACACACCACCTAAATCCAATGCAGAGGGCACTCCACGCACCACCTGAATCCAATGCAGAGGGCACTCCACGCACCACCTGAATCCAATACAGAGGGCACTCCACGCACCACCTGAATCCAATGCAGAGGGCACTCCACGCACCACCTGAATCCAATGCAGAGGGCACTCTGCACTCCACACACCACCTGAATCCAATGCAGAGGCTATCCACGCACCACCTGAATCCAATGCAGAGGGCGATCCACGCACCACCTGAATCCAATGCAGAGGCTATCCATGCACCACCTGAATCCAATGCAGAGGGCGCTCCACGCACCACCTGAATCCAATGCAGAGGCACTCCACGCACCACTTGAATCCAATGCAGAGGGCACTCCACGCACCACCTGAATCCAATGCAGAGGCACTCCACGCACCACCTGAATCCAATGCAGAGGCACTCCACGCACCACTTGAATCGAATGCAGAGGGCACTCCACGCACCACCTGAATCCAATGCAGAGGGCACTCCACGCACCACCTGAATCCAATGCAGAGGGCGATCCACGCACCACCTGAATCCAATGCAGAGGGCACTCCACGCACCACTTGAATCCAATGCAGAGGGCACTCCACGCACCACCTGAATCCAATGCAGAGGGCACTCCGCTCACCACCTGAATCCAATACAGAGGGCACTCCACGCACCACCTGAATACAATGCAGAGGGCGATCCACGCACCACCTGAATCCAATGCAGAGGGCACTCCACGCACCACCTGAATCCAATGCAGAGACACTCCACGCACCACCTGAATCCAATACAGAGGGCTTTCTACGCACCACCTGAATCCAATGCAGAGGGCACTCCACGCACCACCTGAATCCAATGCAGAGGCTATCCACACACCACCTGAATCCAATGCAGAGGCTATCCACGTACCACCTGAATCCAATGCAGAGGGCACTCCACGCACCACCTGAATCCAATGTAAAGGGCACTCCACGCACCACCTGAATCCAATGCAGAGGGCACTCCACGCACCACCTGAATCCAATGCAGAGGGCACTCCACGCACCACCTGAATCCAATGCAGAGGGCACTCCACACACCACCTGAATCCAATGCAGAGGCTATCCACGCACCACCTGAATCCAATGCAGAGGGCACTCCAAGTACCACCTGAATCCAATGCAGAGGGCACTCCACGCACCACCTGAATCCAATGCAGAGGCTATCCACGCACCACCTGAATCCAATACAGAGGGCACTCCACGCACCACCTGAATCCAATGTAGAGGGCACTCCACGCACCACCTGAATCCAATGCAGAGGGCACTCCACGCACCACCTGAATCCAATGCAGAGGGCGATCCACGAACCACCTGAATCCAATGCAGAGGGCACTCCACGCACCACCTGAATCCAATGCAGAGAGCACTCCACGCACCACCTGAATCTAATGCAGAGGGCGCTCCACGCACCACCTGAATCCAATGCAGAGGGCACTCCACGCACCACCTAAATCCAATGCAGAGGGCACTCTGCGCACCACCTGAATCCAATGTAGAGGGCACTCCACGCACCACCTGAATCCAATGCAGAGGGCACTCCACGCACCACCTAAATCCAATGCAGAGGGCACTCCGCGCACCACCTGAATCCAATGCAGAGAGCACTCCACGCACCACCTGAATCTAATGCAGAGGGCACTCCGCGCACCACCTGAATCCAATGCAGAGGGCACTCCACGCACCACCTGAATCTAATGCAGAGGGCACTCCACGCACCACCTGAATCCAATGCAGAGGGCACTCCACGCACCACCTGAATCCAATGCAGAGGGCACTCCACGCACCACCTGAATCCAATGCAGAGGGCACTCCACGCACCACCTGAATCTAATGCAGAGGGCACTCCGCGCACCACCTGAATCCAATGCAGAGGGCACTCCACGCACCACCTGAATCCAATGCAGAGGGCACTCCATGCACCACCTGAATCCAATGCAGAGGGCACTCCACGCACCACCTGAATCTAATGCAGAGGGCGCTCCACGCACCACCTGAATCCAATGCAGAGGGCGCTCCCCGCACCACCTGAATCTAATGCAGAGGGCGCTCCACGCACCACCTGAATCCAATGCAGAGGGCGATCCACGCACCACCTGAATCCAATGCAGAGGGCGCTCCACGCACCACCTGAATCTAATGCAGAGGGCGCTCCACGCACCACCTGAATCCAATGCAGAGGCTATCCACACACCACCTGAATCCAATGCAGAGGGCGATCCACGCACCACCTGAATCCAATGCAGAGGGCACTCCACGCACCACCTGAATCCAATGCAGAGGCTATCCACGCACCACCTGAATCCAATGCAGAGGGCACTCCACGCACCACCTGAATCCAATGCAGAGGGCATTCCACGCACCACCTGAATCCAATGCAGAGGGCACTCCACGCACCACCTGAATCCAATGCAGAGGGCACTCCACGCACCACCTGAATCCAATGCAGAGGGCACTCCACGCACCACCTGAATCCAATGCAGAGGGCACTCCACGCACCACCTGAATCCAATGCAGAGGGCACTCCACGCACCACCTGAATCCAATGCAGAGGGCACTCCACGCACCACCTGTATCCAATGCAGAGGGCACTCCGCGCACCACCTGAATCCAATGCAGAGGGCACTCCACGCACCACCTGAATCCAATGCAGAGGGCACTCCACGCACCACCTGAATCCAATGCAGAGGGCACTCCACGCACCACCTGAATCCAATGCAGAGGGCACTCCACGCACCACCTGAATCCAATGCAGAGGGCGCTCCACGCACCACCTGAATCTAATGCAGAGGGCGCTCCACGCACCACCTGAATCCAATGCAGAGGCTATCCACGCACCACCTGAATCCAATGCAGAGGGCACTCCACGCACCACCTGTATCCAATGCAGAGGGCACTCCACGCACCACCTGAATCCAATGCAGAGGGCACTCCACGCACCACCTGAATCCAATGCAGAGGGCACTCCACGCACCACCTGAATCCAATGCAGAGGGCAGTCCACGCACCACCTGAATCCAATGCAGAGGGCACTCCACGCACCACCAGAATCCAATGCAGAGGGCACTCCACGCACCACCTGAATCCAATGCATAGGGCGATCCACGCACCACCTGAATCCAATACAGAGGGCTTTCTACGCACCACCTGAATCCAATGCAGAGGGCACTCCACGCACCACCTGAATCCAATACAGAGGGCTTTCTACGCACCACCTGAATCCAATGCAGAGGGCACTCCACCCACCACCTGAATCCAATGCAGAGGGCACTCCACGCACCACCTGAATCCAATGCAGAGGGCACTCCACGCACCACCTGAATCCAATGCAGAGGGCACTCCACGCACCACCTGAATCCAATGCAGAGGGCACTCCACCCACCACCTGAATCCAATGCAGAGGGCACTCCACGCACCACCTGAATCCAATGCAGAGACACTCCACGCACCACCTGAATCCAATGCAGAGGGCACTCCACGCACCACCTGAATCCAATGCAGAGGGCACTCCACGCACCACCTGAATCCAATGCAGAGGGCACTCCACGCACCACCTGAATCCAATGCAGAGGGCACTCCACGCACCACCTGAATCCAATGCAGAGGGCATTCCACGCACCACCTGAATCCAATGCAGAGGCACTCCACGCACCACCTGAATCCAATGCAGAGGCTATCCACGCACCACCTGAATCCAATGCAGAGGGCATTCCACGCACCACCTGAATCCAATGCAGAGGGCACTCCACGCACCACCTGAATCCAATGCAGAGGGCACTCCACGCACCACCTGATTCCAATGCAGAGGGCACTCCACGCACCACCTGAATCCAATGCAGAGGCTATCCACGCACCACCTGAATCCAATGCAGAGGGCACTCCACGTACCACCTGAATCCAATGCAGAGGGCACTCCACGCACCACCTGAATCCAATGCAGAGGGCACTCCACGCACCACCTGAATCCAATGCAGAGGGCACTCCACCCACCACCTGAATCCAATGCAGAGGGCATTCCACGCACCACCTGAATCCAAAGCAGAGGCACTCCACGCACCACCTGAATCCAATGCAGAGGCTATCCACGCACCACCTGAATCCAATACAGAGGGCACTCCACGCACCACCTGAATCCAATGCAGAGGGCGATCCACACACCACCTAAATCCAATGCAGAGGGCACTCCACGCACCACCTGAATCCAATGCAGAGGGCACTCCACGCACCACCTGAATCCAATACAGAGGGCACTCCACGCACCACCTGAATCCAATGCAGAGGGCACTCCACGCACCACCTGAATCCAATGCAGAGGGCACTCCACGCACCACATGAATCCAATGCAGAGGGCACTCCACGCACCACCTGAATCCAATGTAGAGGGCACTTCACGCACCACCTGAATCCAATGCAGAGGGCACTCCACGCACCACCTGAATCCAATGCAGAGGGCGCTCCACGCACCACCTGAATCCAATGCAGAGGGCGATCCACGCACCACCTGAATCCAATGCAGAGGGCGATCCACGCACCACCTGAATCCAATGCAGAGGGGACTCCACACACCACCTGAATCCAATGCAGAGACTATCCACACACCACCTGAATCCAATGCAGAGGCTATCCACGCACCACCTCCAGAGAGGCTGCGGCAGCCCGGAACTACCAGGCTACGCGTGTTAGGACTATAGTGTCCTGCTGGACACGTTCTAGTTGTTGTGCTATGTAAACCTACACTGTACACCCACCCACCACCAATGTCACGAGTCACGTGACACAGTTAATAAATAGGGCGGAGCGCACGTGCTCTTGGCCAGTTACTACAGTAGTTCTCCTGGTGTCAGAGTCCCTTTGATCCTGGAGTGCGGGCCCTGGGCCCAACACCACATTGGCGACGAGGCGGGTAGCTGACCCCGCCTGCCGCTCTGCTTCTTTGTCCCTCGTAGGGGAGAAAATGAGGCTGACAAGTGGCCTCCTCACAGCTGTGTCCATGGCTATCGGTGATTGCAGTGGTGATCGGGCGTGACACCGCTCTTCAATGCAGCCACGGATCGACGACCAAGTCTAGCTGTGCCTCATCCCCCATGTCAGAAAGGGTAAAGGGGACAGACGGGCCCGGAGAAGGTGGAAACCCCGCAACAAAGCTCAGTTACTTCCCGCCAGTGCAGCCGGCAGTAACCCAACAGTGGCGGACCGTCCCTGGCAATCAGCATTCGCCCCAATGGTGAGGTGCCACTGAAAGCACACGACAAGGACCAGAAGGCCGCGCAGCCAGCGACGACTCCCAGGCTAAAGGTACCCAAGCAGCAAGCATGCCCCGCGCTAACACAGCGCACAACTCGCAGCCATAAAGACACCCGAGACTCACCACGCCTGCCGCGCCTCGCAGCCCCGCTCACACCCACCTGCTGAGACTCCAAAGTCCGGCACATCGACAGCCTCTACGGACAGTAGTGCCAATATCGGCCCACTCACCAGCCCGCTCCCCGTAACATGCATGTCGCAGAAATAACCAGACAAGACAACTTTTTTGTTGGAGAAAAGTAGCTGCAGGTTTATTAGCATATACACATGCCAACATGGTGGGTTATCTTACAGGCGATCCAAAAGGCAAGCCGCCCCTCACGACCTACCACCTGATGGGCCAATTTGCAACATGGCCTTAGCCAATCGTTGCTTAGCGGTAACGGGAGGAGATAGCCCCTCCCAATTCCGGTGAACCATTGGTCCACCCTCTTGCTCATGCCTCCCCCCTACGAGGGGCGGAGCGTTCAAGCGACCCCCGGTTGTACAGGTTTCCAACCGCCCGTAGGATAGCGGGGCGCCGTCGTACCCCCAGGGTCCACCGCACAGACTTCCTGGGGATAATAGGCCTCAGCATCCTTTGTGCTCCTGAAGAGGGTACTCCCGGGTACCTTTCCGCCTCTGGATCGCCCTGTAACTCCGCCACAGCCCTGGGTGTGGCTACCGTCGCAGCCAGGGCCCCCCACCAAGGCCGGCATTCCTCCTAGCTGTTCCTTACTTGTTATAACTAGGGTCTCTTCCTTATTCGGAAAAAACAGATCCATGCCATCGTGGACCGCTGACCCAAGAGTCCAGCAACACCACGGGAGTTTGGCTTGTAGCACACATGCAAAAAGGCCAAAACTCCGCTCCAGATATTTATTCATGGCGCAGCACACCGCATGCGAGCCAGCTGCCTCACTGTCCCAGACAGGGCATCATGCCCCAGGAGCTCTGGATAAGAAATTGGACCACCGAGCTCACCTGTTACCAACGTGTGGCCAATTCCCCTTGTGTTCTACCTCTAGGGTGCATGCTAGCCCCAGAGCCCAGACAATAAACAATCCTTCTCCATAGCTCCCCGGCGACACAGCATGGTGTCACAACAAGGTGGAGGGAAAGAGGTGTGTTGCCTGTGGATGGTACTGAAATCCTCCATGAAGGGCCAACTGGTGCGGTCTACCCTGCTTGCTGACCCTAAGACCGGACACAGAATCCCGGTCCCTGCTAACCACCTGTGTGAGCCTTGATACTTCCACCGGAACGGTGTTGGCCTACGAAGTTTTGTGTCTCTGCCTCTTTAATTATACACAGCACAGGACCTCCTGCGTGTTGGCTCCAGCACCTCCCCTGACTAGCGCCTTGCCTATAGAGATGGAGACATGTCTGACCACTGAAAATTGCCCGTCCCCCACTGGTGGCGAGACCCACCGTAATATTGTTGTGGTCGTTCAAATGCCATAGAACACTGCAGTGACCAGCGCAATCCCTAGTAAAGGACCTAGGTGCACGCACAAGGTGTCACGGCCAGCATAAGGAGGATGGAGCGCGTAGAGTCCTGATCATGATACACTGCAGGCTTTGTAAGGGGTCAACCAATGCTGCTTACTGAACAAGCGCCTGGTCACAGGAACCTGGACCCTGCTAACCACTTGAGACCCTTTTATATACACGGGGTGGAGTCGAATAAAGATAGAGTGTCACAAGGTTCCCCATTTGTGGGTAGGAGTATCCGCGGGAACCAGTCTGAGAAAGTGTAACATCCGTTCCACGCACCTCAGTACAAAACACCTTTGCCTGATCTGCAGAGGCACCTAGAGACCCTGCCCCCGCACCGCATGGCGATGAAAAAATGGCCCAAAACCCCCCAGACTGGGAATCGAACACTCTCACCCCCACAGGCTCTAGCTAAAGGTGGCTACCATGACCTGGCAAGGTTTGGCATTTGCGCAAGTCGTCCCCCTATGCTTGGCCTTAGTTGGCCCCTATGGTGTGCTTAACAGGCAGCCTATACAACTGATGACATGCTGTGCAACTAGGGGGACAAATACTTCCTCCTCGTACTCTCTGGTAAGTGAACGCTGCACGAGGAATCCTAACTTTCATACCTGAAAACAACTAAATAGATACGGTCTGGGTAGAGAATGCTTACCCAAGCACTTAGCCAAGGGCCCTCCACTGTGAGACAACCCCTGTTGTGAAACTTTAGACTGTGGAAAATGCCTGCCCCTTGCGGACACGTAAAACAGCTAAAGCAATCGCTTACCTGGCCACATGTGGACCACCAAGTGTCCCACGAAAAGAACAAGTGGAGGCTAAAAAGTATCAGCTTGAACCACAGTGGAGTCAGAGCTGACAGGTCTTCGTGGGTTCGGACTGGAGGAGGTATGTGTGGCTAATGCAGGCCTAACAATCTAAGCAAATAGACAATGCGTCAACAAAGTGCCAAGTAGCCGGGGGATCGCAAACTGGCAATGCTGTGGTACAACTAAGTGAGTGTCTCGGCGTGGGCCAGGAAGTATGGGTTATCTGTGTGGCTCAAGCAGGCCCCTCTAAAATGTAGGGCTACCCATCCATTCAGGTGATGTGCTGAACATTGCCTGGTGAAGGTTGCTACGCCATAGCCTCCCTAAATTTCTTATTAAAGAAGCCCTACGCTTCCAACAGCCCATCTGTTGACATGGTCAATGCTGCATGGTTGCACAAGCTTAAGAGGCCACAATAAAGCTTTCTCACATAGTCCCTTATGAACTGGCCACCATTTTTCAGAGCTACACGGGTTCAACCTGAACAACCATATAGATACTGTCTCTGTGTCACAGTGCACTATGGGTGACATAAAAGGACCTGAGAAACACTTTCTTGCCAGCAATAGAACGAACCAGAGAGAGACCATATCAGGAAAGCCACCCAATGCTTGCAAATTAGCCGCTGATCCGAAGTCTCCCTAACTAAACTACCAATGGGAGCGCTACCATACCACAAGCCCATCTCATGGTTTGTTCAATGGTACAATTTCATACGATAACTAAGCCACAACAAATCTTTCGTGCATAGTCACCCAAGAAATAGTTGCCACCATCCGTGGCTGCCAAGGTGTCAACTGCTATGTGACATGTACATCGATACAGAGCACTATGTGTGACATAAAAGGACCTGATAATCCAGAGCTAAAGTGTGCCTGGGGAAACACTAACATAGATACGCTACTTAGGGAGTCAGAATGCCAGGTTTGACAAGGGGCTGCGTAGCTCAGAAGTAGCCCCGACCACAACATACAGCCGGTCTGCAATGCCTGGCACCGTGGTGCAGGAGAAGGGCGAATGCAACTATGCCTTGACATGAAGATTCACCTAGCGCTGCAGGGGAAAAAGGCGTGCCCAGTCTTCGCCTCAACCTGAGCACGCCCACCCAGTCTATTCAGCGAATGTCGACGACCACGTCCGAGTCTCTAAATATTCTACTCAACCAGTGAGAGCAAAACCCAACCAAAAGGTCACACTATCGCCCCCCGGCGTAGAGGTGACCGAGCTAGTGTGTATCCCTGCAGAGATGTACGCTGCGCCACCAGGGCAATGAGTTTTACTCTTAAACCAAATAAAAGGTTTCTTAAAAGCAACTAAACCTCCAAAGCAAGTTGGAAGAGTCACCCAATATTTCCATTACTAGTAGACAGATGCTGCGGAAAGGTATTAACACGTAACCATCCCCGGATGATGTATGGAAACATGAAACAACGATTAGAAGACCCTCCCCCTTCATGTAACCATAAAAATCGTACAATGAGACAGGGGCAGCAGCCCCCTTCCTTCCAGGCAAAGCCTGTCAGTCAGTTGAGAGAACTGAAAATCCTAATTACATAGTTGAGGAGTTGGGCGGGGCAAACCATAGAGAAACTACAGCGACCCAGGAAGTAGTGCAGGGAAGCGTCATGTTACTAGGCCATATCTCACATGCTAAGCTTAGGCACGAGGGGTGCAAGCACTGGCCACAGTCTGCCGCTGCTTACCGAGAAACCTCATTGTTCGGAAGACCGACCTTTTCCTTCTAACAATCCTATGCATAAAAGGCGCCGGACCCGACACACTGGCATCAATTGGGGCTAACATTCTTTCACCACAGAATCCTAGCGCAAGGTCGCACATGAGCCGTTTTAATGATGGTGTAACATGACAAGATTGTAACCATTATATCCCGGACCAGAAGGGACTCTGACCGGGCCCAAACGAACACATCCACCTGCCGAATCATAGAAGGAAACCCCCTCGCTAAATCCTGGAGGCCTGGCCCAACTCATGAAATAAAACAATCTTGATCAACAGTGAACGGCGTGGACTCAATACACTAGAGGTACCGCGGGGCAGCTGGCAAGTGACAGGCCAAAACTTCTTACCGCTCTTAACTATGCAACTTCAGCCCAATAGAGACATACCAATAAAGTCAGTCTCGAAGCACTACACGACCCACATGGGGATCGAACCGGCACTATGTTAATCCAAGTGCCACACTGTGATCGCAATAGTTGTTCGTATGTGGAATGAAACAAAAATGATTACATGGCCAATGCATGTGAGGACCTGTAAACACCCATTATCACGTTAAATTGTGAGTGGTCGCAACCGGCTATGTGTGCCTCGTCCATACTGTACGTTATTGTACAGCCTCGCCCTCTATATAAAACAGAATATCGGCGTAGTATGTTTCGACAGCAGTGTCAGGATGTGTACCCTTGTCCTGTACCACATCAAACACTAACGTGCTGTAGCTCCTTGACGAATCTGTCTTTCCTAACCCGACTGACATATCCCCCCCATATACTTTCCAGGAATGTCTAATTTGAAACTGCACAGACCCGCCGACATTCCTGACGCAACAGAGCCACAGCCGCGCTGGCCGCAACACCACAGGGGGTTAATAGTCTCTCCATAATTCCCTCGCGGGATGAGGGTCTGAATAGACCCTGTTGTGGTCCACACGCAACTACACAGAAGGCTCAGTGGATACACACGCCTACCATATACTGCACAAATGTGACCCAGCAAACGGAAACTTCTCCACAGCGTGTTGAGCCACAACGACCCTCCCTGCCTCACCGTAATCACCTACACAAGCAAACACCCCAATGGTTTAATACATAAATGAATAATGGGGCAATCCGATATGACTGCCCCAGGGGAAACAAGTCCACCCTAGCTTTCCCGTGGGCAGGGCGGGGATTAGGGTAGGGAAACGGGTAAAGAGAGATGGAAGCTGGGACCTTAGAAAGGGAAGGTAGAAACCCCGAGGTTACACGTCATCAGCTGGCTCCTGGCTGCAGAGCACATCTATATATACTGCAGCGCAATGCATGAAGAAACGTGAAATCCGCTCCTATGTAACACATTTCCAAGCGAAAGGATCCCTTGGTACACATTCAAACGCGCGAAGGATAGCCTGCAGAGGCTGCTAATGAAGCAATCCGAAAATACTCCACACTAAAATTAAAATCCCTCGTGTGTAAATTATATGGGAGGCCTACGAGTGACGCCTCCGCAAGAGAAAAATGAAAGGCTTCCGGTCGCATGCCTGCCATAAACATTTGTGCATCTACGTCGGTGTACATCTGAAAGCAGTTACAAAACCTCATCATGTGAACGCTAAAAGTTAATTCACAGCAAGGTCGCCGTCGAGCCCCCGAGAAAGAGCTGCCGCATGGAGCCTAGGATTGCAGGCTCGATATGTAAAGAAGGAACCTGCCCGACGAGCCAACAAGCGACCAAGCATAACGCTGGTTAAAAGCTCAGTATACGAATCCCAGCTCCTCCCCGAGTACAGCAAAGTGCTAAGCCACCCGGAGTGCGAGATGGGGGGAAACCGTAAGTGCAAAGGGACGGCTCCCAGTCCGACCAAAGGGAGAACCACGTAAATGTTTGAGGCTGTGTTTGCTTGCCTGCCTGCGACGTCCTGAGCTGCATTCGATTTAAAACACTTCACTGCGATGGTTATCGATTCACCCCTGGCCATTCGTAACCCAAAACTATGTAACACTCCTTGCAGTGAGCACCGATAGGCAGAAGATACTCAATGACCGCCGTGAAGGGACCTGGGCATGCTCCGGGAAAGAGTCAGGTAGGCAGCGGAACCAAGCACGTCCAAAGCAAACACATACAAGAAACACGCACACAACAAAGATCTCTTCATAGTGAACATTTAGCAACTCTGCGATCCGGACGCCGGGTACACACAGACGAAGCTTAGCAGCCCAGTCTGGCCAGCACCGAGCATAGCTGGCCAACGAGATGCATATAACATCCCTAGTACCTAACACTCTACATAGACCTACAATGCTCCGCTCGCTGCATAAGACTGAATTCGGGGCTCGGAAAAAGAGAAGGGCAAGTAATGCGTGAATAATAACGTGAAATATCACCGCGTTCCTCTTCCGCCATCGAAAAACTCACCGAGTCAACCGGCCCGTACACAACTACAACAGCCCATCCTGCAGCGAGCCGGTGGCCTTGCACAAGGACTGGCCCAAGATGGCCACCACCACGTGGCGCTGGGCCACCCTACCTCCAGGTGCATGCTGTGAGAAGTTGGCCCGATATGCAACGTTCGCTATTCTAGCGACCGCTATGTATCGTTCCAACGACCCTTATGGTGTTTGGTTGTAAGTCAACCTATAGACCAGCTATCCTAGTAGCGTGGATACGAGCAGTCTAAGGCTAAAGACTCGAGAGGGCGTGTTAAGCCAGCTGTTTACCACACATGTAACCCTTGAACACCCAGTGAAAGGACACCACACAAGTGTTATGAAAATAAACAGGATATTTATTAAGATTCACAACAGCCCTGGACTCTTTATGAGGACAGGGTACTAAGCACAAACCAAATCTCTTAGGAAAATACTTCAAGTGCACAATTAAAACAAGTTTAAGGTCTCGGGCGGACCCGATAAGGCAAGTCGGAAGCGAGGGACTCGGGACTCGGGACCCTAGAGTAAAGAGGCTATGCAGGCACCGAAATGCCGAGTTACCTAGCCACGAGGGCTGCGGCTGCACAAGTCTTACAGGCGTCGGGGTCTTCGCTGACGAGCCAGGAGCCGGAAGAAAAGGAGTTGCTGGCCGGCGACCAGTGATGAATAGTTCGTAGGGATCCAAGCCTGGATCAGAGATTGATGAAACCTGAAAGCAGAGGGGACCAAGTTCGTACTACTAGCCAGTAGTCAGAGGGTACCAGGAAGGCACCGGTTGGCCGTCACCTCGACCAGGTGAGTGGGCGACGCTAGGCTCTGCAGTCTCACGGACCAGGAGGCGTTGTCGGCGACCACGGTGGAGGTGCGAGCTGTCCCACGAAGGATGATGCTGTCGGCGTCGCTGGGCCCAGGATGGGGCAACAAGCCTTGGCAAATCTCAGGGCCACGTGGTGGGCCTAAGATGGCGTCTTGAGTGGACCAGGAGGGTCCGGGGTGCTTCTCGCAAAGATGGAAGCGAGGGCCAGTCTGGAGCAACCAGACCAGCAGTGATGATTGTCGGATGTCGTCACAGAAGGACACAAGCCAGCGGCTAGTGACCAGACAACGTGCTGAGCAGCGAGCAGAAGGGCCCCACGCAGATCGTGGAGATGCTGGGAGACTGCACTTTGGTGCTGGAGCGGCTCAGGGTCGGGGCTTCTCGGACCACAGAGCACTCACCAGAGAATTGCTTCGATGGTCGTGCTGGTTAAGAGCGTGCAGGTTCTGATGATGGCCGGTCCCTCGAGGTCTCGTCGCACCCACTGATCACAGCTGAGCTGATGACGTGGGTAGAGGTCAGAGGTGCCAGGGAAGCCGGTTCTCGTCGAGCTGGGCCGTCGGATCCTTGAGGAAGGACTTGCAGCAAACCGCAGAGTTCTTAGATGGTGCCCGCTGATGCAGGGTGACTACTCCTTAGTCACAAGGGAGAAATCTTGAGAAGAGTCTCGAATGTCCTTTCGTAGAAAGTAGTTCTTGATTCAAAGATGATCTAATTTGGAAGGGTCCTCGCTCCGGTCTTTATCCTAAAGAAAGGGGTGGGTACATGACTAGGTCCTGCCCTAAGGGTGGGACCAGGAAGGGGGGTAGTTACACCCCTCTCCCCTGCCGGACTTTCCCCAGGCCAGGGCTGGTGCCCCTGGAACTGGTTCTAACCGGCAGATGCGTAGTGAGCACCGGGGTGCCACTCCGCAGTCACCTTCTCGCAAAAGCCCTACCTACCCAGAATACACAAACCCTGTCTGGGACGGTGCGAACACCGCCCTCGACAGGAAACCCTTTGTCCAAGCGCTCCTTGCTGGAAGGACTCCCAGCAGCAGGAGGTCAGACTCGTGTCTGTGGTGGCAGCATCCATTTTGTGGAGCTGAGGCTTTAGTTAACTTTAACCGGGGTTCACAGTTACGTACATGTCGTGTCCCTCTAGAAGGGCGGAATGCTAACCTCGTCGCCAGAGTTGGTGAGAGGGCAGCATCCCGATTCGTATGACACCTTACTCGACATGCCTTGATAACGCGACACCGAAGTTACCGATATGGTACGCGTTATCATGGAACAGCCATTGGGTCTTGATTCCGCAAGCTGCAACCGGGCTCGGCTCGGGCCAGAACACAGTTCACACGAGCCCACGCACTCTGCCTTCAGGATTGTCAAGGCCTGCCATAGGAGTGACTGATAGGAACTCGGGTGTCCATTGTGTGGTTAGATATAGGGCTACTATATCTAAAGCAAAGGGTGATTACACGACTTCGCCCCAGCTGTCATGCAGCCAGTTGTGTCAAATTTAGGAGGCCAGCCAGGGGTGGCATAATACATGCTTCAGTCCCTGGCAGCCCTGGGTACACCCATGCCCTGAGTTACAGGGTCTGATAGGGTGGCCCAGTACCAATTGGAAATGTACCTAGGGTACATGGAATCCATTTTAAAGAGAGAGCAGTAGGCCTGGGGTCCTGATTGGCAGGGTCCCAGGTCGACTATGTCCAAAACCAGCTAAAACACAGGGCAAAAAGTTGGGGGCAACCATAGTCAGGATGTACCTTCCTACACATGCCCCTCCTGTGTACAGTGTTCAGCCTGCCTGGGGGCCCAAAGAATGCAGCGGTCCCTTTCAATCATCAGGTAGACCGCAACTGCTAACTGAGCCTTGCTTGCTAATATCGTTAATAGCGCAGCCGGATCCAATCCACCAATCTTGCATGTCCCAGGGACGGGGCATGCAGACTGATTAGCCCCCTGATAGATAAACTTGTCGTCTAGAGGTGCATAGAGGAAGGTAAGTCAACCAAACTTATAAACATGAATCTCAAAGCATGGCTGAAGGAGCCAAAATGCCGCAGATTTCCTAAAAGTGCTCGTCCAAATATTGTGACGGGCCACCTCTGCACCAGTTAGGTAACCAGCTTGAAACGTGGACTGCCGGTTTCAAAATGAAAAGAAGATAACTTAGGAAGATAGAGTAACCCTACAGTCAAGGAAACAATTGCTGCGTTCGCCCCAAGTGGTGTAAGCTAGCTGCTATAACAGCATCACTGCTGTGAAGTGCTACCACTGTTCTAAATAAGTGCCTATACTGTCCCATACAACGTGCATCAGCCCTACAGAGGTGTTGGTGTGGTCATATAAAAGATAACTGCTCGGGGGGGAGGAGCTTCGCGGGCGACCAAGATGGCCGCGTAAGCTCGGAGCTCCGTGGACCGTCCGATCCACCGCAACTATCCTGCCTGAAATCCTGATCCACGTTGGTGGAATTGTAATGCTGGTGGCCTACTGAGGCGGGGACTGCAATCGGCTTCCGAATCGGTGGCTCCTGACCAAAGTTACGTCGAGCTGAACTCCTCTCCGTGACGGTGCCATTGTCCCTCCGGACTTCGTCACTTCGTCACTTCGCCCGATCGGACTGCGTAGTGCCCGCCTGCCGCCTTCATTGGTGAAGACACTGCGCTCCTGCTTGAGCCCTCGTCTGCCTGGTCTTGATTTCTTGATCCGTCTGCCTCTCGGCTGTGGACCCAGAACTGCTGCTGCCTTGCCTTTGTTCTCACGTACCCATCATGGCGGGCAGAGGTGATCCGGACAGGGCATCGAATAAAGGTGGTCGGGGCAAGTCGCAAACACAGAACAATCGCATGGAGCGATATGTGAATCTCAAGTCGCCACCTGCCTCTGGGGCCGTCTCTAAAGGGACCCCATCGACTAGCCCGCCGGATGGATCGGATCCCACCCTCGTGGACATCATGGGTGCCATTACTAGCCTCCGTGCCGACGTGCAGCAGCAGCACGAGACCCTGTCTCATAAAGTGGACTCCATGGCTATTGATATCACCCTCATTAGGGCCAACTTGGGCAAGACCAACGAGCGTGTGAAGACCCTCGACATCAAGACCGCCAGCCTGACCTCGGACGTCTCCGAGCTACAGACTGAGGTCCGCAATCTGCGGTCGACTGCTGATCTATTCTCAAGGCGGCTGGAGGACTTTGAGGGGCGAGCCAGGCGGCATAGTAGGGGTACCGGAGGGGTCCGAGAATGACGCAGCTGACCTGTTTCTGGAGGACTTGGTTAAGACTCATTTGGCGCCCTCTGGACTGAGTAATTTTTTCTCAGTGGAGCGTGCCCACCGTGTACCAGGGGGCCCACCTAAAACGGGAGCGTCGCCGCGACCGATTTTGGCGCGCCTCCTCAACTTCAGAGACCGAGACGCGATCCTCCAAGCATCCAGATCGCACGGACCACTTCACTACCAAAATGCGGAGGTGCACTTCTACCCGGACTTCACCAGGCTGGTACAGCGTCAGCGACTGAGCTACGCGGGGGTGAAGAGACGCCTCAGAGACATGGGTCTCAAGTACTCCATGATGTTCCCTGCGAAGCTCCGTGTTGAACACAAGGGACGTGCCCTCTTTTTTGACTATCCTGAAAATGTCAGTGAATGGCTGGACACTGTTTCGCCGGCCCGTGATGAGCAAGAGGATGAAGTTGGAGGCGCCTCGGGCGGAGCGGAGCGGCAAGAATGAACTAGGAGCTGATGCTGCCCCTGCCTCGAACGACCGCCGGACTGGTGGTTTGTTGCTTAATATTCTCTCCTTCATTTACATGGTGGGTGGCGGGACGATTTCACGGGGATTCCTTACTCCTCTGGGTCTTTTGTAGAGTAGTTAATGGGGCGACAGGCACACTGCTGGTTGGAGGGGCTTTTTAGTCTAATGCAGGGGTGCAGGGTGGGGGGTTTGTTGGGTACAGTTATGATTTGTGTTGTTTTTTCCTTTCTTTCTCTTGTGTGGCAATGGGACATTGGTGCTCCTGAACTGTTTTTGATGCGGGTGTCTTTGGGCTTTGGGTGGGGCGGGCAGTGGAGGGATGGGGGGTAGGATGTTAAGAATTCTCAGTTGGAATGTTAACGGGTTGGGTGACCGAATCAAGAGAGGGGTGGTGATACAACTGATTAAACGGCATATGCCAGATATTGTCCTTCTTCAGGAGACACACTTGGTGGGCAACGCTTGTAAAGCTCTGAATCGTAAGGGATATAAAATGGTGGCACATTCGGGGTTCTCTTCCGGCTCCCGGGGGGCGGGCATTCTCGTGCGCGCGTCAATTCCCCTGGAGATAGAGACCACTTTGATTGATGATAGGGGGCGGTACGCCGCCATAGCTGGTAGATGGGAAGGGCGTTCCCTCACGTTGTTTTCTGTGTATGTCCCCCCGGGGCTCCAATCTAGTACTTTTCATGACCTTGGTGGTGCCATCTTGTCTATGCCGGCTGGCCGTCTGATAGTGGGGGGTGACTTTAATTCAGTTTGCTCCGGTCTGCTTGATCGCCAACCGCCCTGCGACCTACGTAGCCCGCAGATGTGGCTGCCATCCTTCCTTGAGTCCATGGGGCTGGTGGACGGATGGCGACTTCTGCATCCCACGCTCCGTCAATTTTCCTTCCTATCGGGTGCACACGGGAGTCTTTCGCGCATCGACTATGTCCTCACATTGGCTTCGGACGCACTGGCCGTTTCCGAAGCCCGCTTTCTGGCGCGGGGCATTTCCGATCACTCCCCGTTATGGGTCTCCTTTGACTTTGGGGTGATCCTGTCGGAACGACCGGCAGTGATCAATCCGTGGTATTTCCGGAATTTCAAAACCCGCTCCCTCCTGGCCAAAGCCATTGATCTTTACTTTTCCGAGAATGTGGGCTCCGTGAGGTCGGCCGTTACACTCTGGGAAGCCTTCAAGACGGTGCTCCGTGGCAAGGCCCAGGCGCTCATCGCTGAGACCCGCCGGACTAGGGATTCTGACATGCTGGCTATCGAGCAGGAAGTACTGCGACTCGAGGCCCAGCTGGGGCCCGAGCCGGACCCCTCTGTCCTCCACACCCTCTCGCTGAAACAAGAGGAGTACCACGCCCTGGCCACTAATGCCGCTCTCGTCCTGGCCAAGGAACAGCGAGGCCGCATTTACGATGTGGGCGATAAGGCCGGGAAGTTGTTGGCTTGGCTAGACAGAAGGGAGATGGCCAGCCGTGTGGTACCCGAACTCGTCGGGGACGACGGTGTGATCCTTACGGATCCTAGCGCTATCGTTGATTCATTCGCTGGCTACTTTCAGGGGGTCTATGAGTCTGCCTCTGACTTTTCGGAGGCGGACTCATCGGCCTTCCTCTCGGACATTGACCTGCCCAGCCTTTCCGAGGAAGAGAGAGAGAACTTGGATAGAGACATCACCGCCGAAGAGATTGACCTTGCGATCCGCTCCCTAAGGACCGGAAAGGCCTCCGGGCCTAATGGCATACCGGTGGAATTGTACAAAATCCGTTCGGACGCGATCTCCCCTCACCTCTGTAGAATGTTCTTGGAGTCCTTTGAGAGAGGCTCTCTCCCCCTGGATCAACGACTAGCTACCATCGTGGTCATCCACAAGGAGGGTAAGCCACGGGACGTCTGTCGATCGTACCGTCCTATCTCTCTCCTTAACGTGGAGCCCAAGGTCCTCGCCAAGCTGCTTGCTAACCGCTTGATTGGCGTCATTAGCGACCTCGTGCCCCCACGACCAGTCGGGATTCATCCCCCACCGAAACACTGCCCTTAACTTGCGTCGCCTCCATGGTGTCATGGCCAGGGCCCACACTCTCGAAGAGCCGGCTGTCCTAGCGTCTCTCGACGCCACTATGGCCTTCGACTCGCTCGAATGGCCGTACCTCTGGGCAGTGCTGACCAAACTCGGGTTCGGGCCTGTCTTTGTGAGCTGGGTGAAGCTCTTGTATGCGGACCCGATGGCCAATGTCATGGTCAACGGTCGCCTCTCGGCGCCGTTTCCCCTACGTCGGGGTACTAGACAGGGTTGTCCCCTGTCCCCCCTTTTGTTTGCCTTGGCCCTTGAGCCACTTGCAGCTTTATTGCGTGCGCATCCTGACCTGCGAGGCATTACATGGGCCCCTGGCTTTGAAGACAGGGTCTCCCTGTACGCCGATGATATACTGCTTTATCTGACTTCCCCCTGCAGGTCCCTCATTGTGGCCTGTGATGTTATCAGACTTTTTGGGCGGTACTCTGGCCTGATTATCAACTGGGCCAAGTCCTCCCTATATGTCCTCAAGGGGGATACTCCGCGTCTCCCCAGAGGCTGCGGTATTCAGATTGCCACGCGCGGCTTCAAGTACCTGGGCATTTACATCTCTGGTAATCCCAAGTTGAGGCATGACAACAACCTGCTTCCTCCTCTTCAGCGGTTACGGCGTGATGTGGACAGCTGGCGTAAACTGCCACTCTCCCTCCTTGGCCGTGCCGCTCTATTCAAGATGATGGCCCTGCCCAGGTTCCTATACGCGCTCCAAAACGCTCAAGACCCGGTCCCGGCGAGCTACTTTCGTGATCTTGAAGGCCTTCTCCGGACCCTCCTCTGGGAGGGTCGACCCCGCGTTGCCTTTCACAAACTCACACTCCCCTGGTACGATGGGGGCATCGCCCTGCCAGATGTGCGTCGTTACTATTGGTCTTCGCAACTAGCTGCCCTCAACCACGGCTTCTATGGCCCAGTGGAGAGCCCCGGCTATGCCATGGATAGATGGCTGATGGGCGATGGTAACTATTATCGGGCCCTATACTCGAAGTCTTTTGACCGACGGTTGACGGGCCCCACCCGTACGGCGGTCCGCACTTGGCGGGCGGTTAATAAGGCACAAGGGTGGCAGGACAGACTCACGAGGTTCACTCCCCTCTTTGACTCCGACATCCTGGGTAGACTATGGCACACCAAGGGATTTGGTAAGTGGGACCTTATCGGCATCAGCAGGGTTGATGATATGCTCTCTAAGGGCTCGATTAAGACCTTCCCCCAGTTACAAACCGAATACCAGCTGGGCGCGACGGAGTTTTTTCGCTACGCTCAGCTGCGACATGCGCTGCTTTCGGCCTCTCCGCCGGACGGCGTCATTCCCGAGAGTTCCCCACTGGAAGACAGGATACTAGATGGGCACATGCCGGACAGCGCAATCTCACTCTCTTATAAAAAACTAATCAATGCACGCACGGACCTCCTCCTTAGTTTGAGAGACCAGTGGGTGGCGGATGGCCTTGAATTGGACGATGAGGATTGGCAGAGCGCAGTTTCCTCTCCTAAGGAGGTTGCCATTTCCTCCTGTCTTCGCCTCGTGCAATTTAAGATCTTGCACCGGGTGTATATGACAGGGGCCCGGTTGATGTGCATGGGTTTCTCGCCTGACGGTCTCTGTCGCAGGGGTTGTGGAGCTCCTGCCACTTTTCTGCACACCCTTTGGGACTGCCCGGTGATCGCCTCCTACTGGAGAAGAGTACACCGCGTTATGGAAGAGGTGACTGGCGTGGCTGCCCACGCTGAGGCCCGTCGATGCCTTCTGAACGTATGGGAGCCTTCCGACCACAACGTTGCGCAGACTAGGTGGGTTACCCTTGGGAACATGGTAGCTAAGAGGGACATAGCCCAGAGATGGGGTGCGGCCGAGGCCCCCCTTCTGGTACAGTGGAAGGCCAACATGGACTGGTGCATGTTCAGGGAGAAGACAGTCTATGTGGCCAGAGGGAGACCTCGAACTTGGACTAAAATTTGGGGAGCATGGAATGAATACAGGGGGGATGTGTGCTTACCGCCTGAACCAATTAGTCAACATGATAATGCTTCTCCCTAGCCTGTGACGCCAACTGAGCTCTATTGTATTATATTCTCCTGTCACCTTCCCCCTCCCGCCTCCTTCCCATTCTGCAACCTATCCTTGATAAGCGTTTCCCTGCCTCATTTCCCTACCCATCCCTGACACCCAGCGTCACACTATTCACACTGCCACTTTTGCGCCCGCGGGCGCCTTGTTGTTGTATTCATTTAATATAAAATTAACCTTCGACGATTATGTCTCAATTGTTTGACACTACTTCTCTCCTTTTATTCCTGCTGCCTTGCCTCCGGGATGTCAGGCTGAATAGCTGTGTGTTCTGATTTCAATAAAGGTTTTCAAAAATATTAAAAAAAAAAAAAAAAAAAGATAACTGCTCGGATGTGCAGGGCCGACCCCATGCAAGTGCAGCATCCCTTCACTGCAGTGCTAATAACATCCCCAAAACGAAAAGCATCCGGACTGCTGCTGCATCACCTCGTAGCCGGGCCAAAGGAAAGTGACACAGCATACAGATCGCTATTGCCAAACATCAAAACAAAGCCGATGAAAAGTTCCAGCGCTATCCGAACTATTAGCGCAACACTAGTGCCGAAGTGCCAATGCAGCGCCAAAAGCAATAAACAGCCCCCACTCTGTAGGGCAGACACTGTCCAAGAGAAAAGACAGCGTCCCCGCCGAAATCGTGGGGAGACTAGATTAGCAAGCCAGCAACCTCCCGGGACTGCCGACCTCAAGGGGGAGGTGGGTGGGGGGTCAAAGCGCACACAACCCAGTAAGTCTGCCCTCATGGTGGCCGGAAAAACCCCCTCGCGCCAAACCCTACACAACGAATGAACATCTGTCGCTCCAGTATGGCGGCAAACTAATATTCGCCTTCCGGGGCCTCTCCGTGGGGTACCACACCAGTACCCACACCACAAACTCGGGCCCGCATACGTGAGCACACATGTTATGTTATGTTATTTAATTTTTTGAGCGCACAGCTGCCCCAGCAAAGGGGCGTCCCGGCGCTGTAACTGAAAAGGTAACATAACTAACAGAAAAGAGTAGGGAAATTTTAATAAGGCAGAGGGAAAAGATATGTTTTAACAGCCTTTCTAAAAACAAGAAGATTTTCCAAGGATCGAATATGCACAGGAAGCGCATTCCAAAGCCTAGAGGCCAACACAGTGAAAGAACGGCCACCTAATCTGCATTTTTGGAAACGTGGGACAAGTGCTAGGTTTTGACCTGCCGAGCGAAGGCTACGCGAGGGAGTGTACAGAGTCAAGAGGTGCTGGAGGATGGTAGGGGTGTCTGTTTTCAAGATCTTAAACGCGAAGCACAGAGTCTTAAACTCTATGCGTCTGATTACAGGCAGCCAATGTAGTTTAAGGATAGTACTACGGGCAGAGCAGAAGCGAGGTAGGCCTACCAGAGCCCTGGCGGCTGCGTTCTGCACCCGTTGGAGTCGCAGAACCTCCGCCTGATTGACGCCCAGAAGCAATGAACTCGCATAATCAAGCCTTGATGACACACTAGCTTGAATCACCATCAGTAGAGGCATCAAAAAAATTTGAGGATAGGCCTCAAACCACGAAGAATTCCAAAACATGTAGATGCCACCTTCTTCGTATGACACGAGAAGGTTAGTTTAGAATCCAGCCAGATACCAAGATTTTTTAGTTCAGGGACTGGTCTAGGGGGGGGGTCCCAGCTCATTGGGCCACCAGCTCGCACCCACAGATCAGGATGTTTTCCCAGAACCATCACCTCAGTTTTGAGGGCGTTGAGCTGTAAGCAGTTGGTAGTGAGCCAGTCAGCAACAGCCCTCAAGCCATCCGCAAAGTTAGATGCCAGTTGGTCCGAGTCCCCATCAAGAACTACCGCCAACTGGGTATCATCGGCGTATGATACCATAGTGAGACCCCAACTCTTCGCAACCGCCGCCAAAGGTTGGACGTATAGGTTGAAAAGAGTGGGGCTCAACGCCGAACCCTGCGGAACTCCTTGGGTGATGGCATGAGATTTAGATCTGAACGGTGGCACTACTACCTGAAATGATCGTTCCGAAAGGAACGATTGGAACCAATCCAGCGCCTTGCCTGATATGCCAGCCTCACTAAGTCTGTGAATAAGAATGGTGTGGGATACAGTGTCAAAGGCGGCACTCAGATCTAATAAGATCAGTGCCGCCGTTTGACCTGCATCCAGTACAGAGCGGAGATGTTCTACCATATATAGGAGTGCCGTCTCTGTACTGTGCCCAGACCTAAAACCATTCTGTGTGGGATCCAGTAGGTGTGCAGAGGTCAAATGTTTTGATAGGATGTTATTCACATGAGCCTCTGTGATCTTAGTCACCCATGGCAGAAGGGAGATAGGTCGATAACTCTCCGGCTTCACTGGATCCAACCCCGACTTCTTTATGATGGGCATGACACAGGCCGCCTTCCAACTAGGTGGAACAAGCCCGGTGGTAAGGGATTGATCCACCAGTTGTCGAATCGGTGGGAGGCAAATGGACGCTGAGTCCAAAAACTGGGCCGGTCTCAAAGGGTCATCTGGGGAGCCAGATTTAACCTTGGCCGCTAGGAGATTAAACTCCTGTTCCGATGGAATGGGAAGCGAAGCCAAGCACTGTGAGGTACGCAATGTAAAAGTCATACTGTCAGGGTCGACTTTGGGAAAAGAACGATAGATGGTATTTACTTTCTCCACAAAGAAGCCAGCTAATGACTCACAGTGAGCAAGCCCCCGGATACCCGCGCCCGGGCACTGGAGCCCGGCCGACTTGCCGCCATGAAACATCCGACACACAAGCTAATCAAACTAACGCGGGCCCAGCACCCATGCGACCGGGCCCTAGAGCCCGGCATAGGCCTCTGAACCCCCCGCTGTCCCCGCCTCACCCGAGCCGGCAAACCGGACTAAACCTTCAGCAAAAGACTCGCCGCAAATGAAACCAAGCCCTGGCCAGACGGAAACAACCGCACTCCGACGCCGTCTCAAGGCGCTGGGCTGTCCCGTGTGCCGTCTTGTGGCACTACGGTGGCCGCCCTCTTACTTGTGTCCCCTGCCGGGACGTGTCGGTCGGCCTGCAGTGTTTGAGCGGCGCTGGGCTTCTGTCGGGAGGCCCCGCAGAGAGCGACTGAGGAGAGCTACGGGGTCCGAGGACGAGTCTGACGACTGCCAACCCTGCACCACCCGAGGAAGCAGAAAAGAAGCCCTGCGCCGAGGCATCGCGGGAGCTGCAAGGCCCAGAGGACCGAGGCCCCCAGCATTCATCGGAGCCTGCAGCCGGAGGACACACCGCCGCGGCCTACCAAGTCAGAAAGCACCGGGCGCATCACACCGGCGAAGCGCCTCTAGGCCCCGACAGACAACAAACATGGAGAGGCGCTGAGACTGCACGTGCCCCAAGCACCAACGCCCCTGCTGCAGCCAGCAAACACGGCCATGCAGCAGTGGCTGGCGCTGAGACTGCACGCGCCCCAGCACCAACGCCCCTGCTGCAGCCAGCAAACACGGCATGCAGCAGTGGCTCACCTGATCAAGCACAGGTGACCGCCACCCCACAGTGCGACGCCCTGCTCGTGCATCCCAGACTCAGATACGGGGCCCCACCACCTAACACCTGACTCCCTACACCAGCAGAGCCCCCTGATTCCACGAAAGATGGCCGCTGCACTGCCATCCAGTGGCCACAGCGCGCTCTGCACCCAAGCCAAATAAATACATCGCAAGGAAACCACAGTGATGAGTGGCAGACTGCGACCACCCTTAGACTCCAGTGCTGCGCCGCACAACCCAAAGTAGCACCAGGAAAAGGACTGGGGACGTGTTAGTACCACAAAACAACCTTGCAGCTGCATATACACCCCGGTGTGGCGGCCACTCTCGATGACACTGCTAAGTCACAGTGGTAGTGCCGCGCCCTACACAGCAAGTAGCCAGCCAGCGCCAGAAGTGCCCAGGGATCATTCACCACACACTCGCCCTCAAAATCATATAGCAGGGACGTCAGCATGCAAGTGCCCACAGACGCACTACCACCACAAAGAGCTGAAGCAACCAGATGTCTGCTGAGCCACGTGGTGCTCACCGCAAGGCCACTGCAGCCGGTATCCTCACCTCGCCTGCAGTGAGAAAACCCAAGAGTCGTCCACACTCTGCAATGCCCGCACCGACTCTGGCAGGCAGTCACAGTGTGGCGAGAACCTGCAAACAGGACCAGCCCAGCTGGGCTGCAGCCAAGAATCTCCGTCAGCCTCTCCAGGAAGCTGCCGCATACACGACATGCCCCCAATGGGCTGCCTCTCAGTCAAAAAGAAAAAAAAACTACCACACCGCATTCAGACAACATAAGGTGCCCCAAGCTGCACCAGCACAAAACAGCATCATACAGGCGAGAGCACCGCCTGCCACCTCTGCAAAGTCCGGGGAGAGATGGACAAACGCCGCAAGGAGCTACAGGAGACTCAGAGCCATCACACGGGCAGCCCCATTGACAAGAATGAACAACCAGCTAGGACTGCGACAGCTCAAGGGAAGCTGCCCCCAGCAAGGACACAAGAAGGAAAGTGCAGAGCATGCACCACACGTAGCCGCCCAAAGCCACAGCAAGTGATAAGGTGACATCACTCGCGCCTGCCGGTGAACGGGCACAACCGTCAACCACACCACAGGCACCCCAAGTGCCAGAAAAAAGCGTGCAAGACAGAGAACAAGACAGAACACGCAAAGCCGATACCCCACACGGGAACACCAGCAAAAGTCACAGGAACGGTGGCGCAACCCTCCAGACATAGCAAAGCACATGGAAAGCGCAGACAAAAGCGCACCAATGCAGAAGCACTGCAACGGAATCAAGTGACGATCCCAGGGATCACAGACGGCATGAAGACGCAAGACCACGCAAAGCCAGAAGCGCTCAGGAGGTCGCGCCTGTGAACCTGACTGCGCAGTCAGCACCCAGGAAAACCTCTCCACGCAGAAACACTGCTGAACGTAGGTCAGAGAGCACACACATCTCCACCGCCACAGCGAAGCACTACAGTAGGCCGAAGACCACCCACGGTGTCCTCCCTCACACTGCCTTAAGACGGAGTCAGCCACGACCCAAGATCAGCAAGAGAGGAGTCGCACACCACACGTGGCAGGCCGCCACAGCACCATGTGCTCCAACAACCAGCGACCCAAGACCGAACGTCACGTCGCCCAGCAAGCAAGAAACACGTCACCAAGTGACTAGCCAGCCAAGCATGCCAGAGCAAAGGCAGCAGCTGGCGCCACGACAGCACCGCCTCAAGGTCCAAACGCAATGCCCTCGAAGAAAAGAAAAAGAGTGACAGCTCTGTCACCCCGAAGACCGGATGAGCACAGGTGGGCTGAACAAGCCAACAAAGGGAGAAAACCGAGGACTCACAGCCAGCCAAGAAGCACACCCTCACACGCCAGATAGCCACCAGGGCGGACCGACCGTCCCAGGATACAGCCCCACGGATGAACCAAACATAAGCCGCAGCAAGCGCAGTCCGCGTCTCATCCCAACGCTTCCCCAGGCGACCGTCCATCCCCGAGCGTCGGTAGTCTGAGTCAGTCAGCATCCCTGCTACTGTCCGCAGATGCCACGGGTGATGATCAGCACTGAGCGGCTGCCCTCTCACCGCCTCAAGCTGGAGTCGGCTGTGGCCCCACAACAAGCAAGAGAGGAACCGTACACTCTACGTGTCAAGCCGCCACCCAAGGTCAACATCAACAAAGCGGAGGCACATGGCTGCCCAATCTCTCCAGACATCCAACACTCCCAGCAAGTCACCAACACCTATCATCCCGAGTCTCTACATGGCTGGTAACCACCATCACCCCAGCCATCAGCACCTGCGCCAATCAACACCACTGCCAGAGACCGGCAGTGTGGACTAGCAAGAGGTTCAAGAAGTTCAAGTAAGACGTGGTCTGCGACCAAGGAACCAACGAACTTCGACATCTTCAAGAACCAGAAGTATAACCATTAACAGGAGAAGGTCGCGGCGACTGGTCCAGTCACAGAGTGGAAAAGAAGACAGTGTCCTAGAGCCAGGACAAGACCAGAAAGAAACGGACGGAGTGCACGCCGCTCGGAGAAACCTGGTCAGGAGGACAAGAGCAGAGAGGTGACCAGACCACGTCATGAAAAGGAAAACAGAGGAGAAGGGCACAACACCATGAAGGTAAGAGAAGAAGAAAGGAGTCATGTGGCACGACGCCATCAAGAACAACAACTCCCAGAAAGGTGAGGAGAGGTGCGACAAGTCTGCACACCCACCAGAAGAGGAGGGGACATGCGCCACACATTGAATACAAGGGCTTACAAGTCAAAGGGAACATCGGTAGCACTTGGCGAGGAACAGGCCGCTACCTACAAGTCCTCTGACAACCCGTCGACTGCAGGAATGAACAGGCTGGACCATTGGCAACACCCACCTTTGGGATTGAGCGGAAGTCTGGATGGGGAGAACGCTCAGACGCCCAGCAGAGGGAGAACTGACCACTCCACACCAGCCCGTGGATATCCAAGGGGCAAAGGCCTCAGGGACACCGGTGGCAGAGGGTCCTGACACGAGAGATGGATCCGTCGCCGTCTACCCTACATGTCCCAGGAAGAAGAGGAACTTGTGCGCAAAGGAAAGAGTCAACAACCACCCTCCAGGCGGAGCTACGGATGCATGGTAGTAATCTCATCGCCTCCTCCATTCACACCGGTTTGTGGAGTTGGAGCAACGCTGCAGAGAACACCCTGCCCAGCGGAAACCTGAAGAAGAGTGCCTCCGGGACATCTCGTGGCAGGAGAATACCCACGAGAGGGGCATCCCAGTGAGAGGGGTGCCTTTCAACCTCTCCCTCCTTTGCAATAGGAAACCAAGCTGCTTACAGTGGAGAAACCCGACGAACCAGTATAAGAAAACCTCCATCAAGTCCACCATCTGGTCGTCCTATTCAGCGTCACCCCGAAAGCAAGATCTCAATGTACGGAAGAACATACTGCCATGGCGCAACTCCAGAAGAGCACGCCCACCGAGGACCAGCACGTCGAGCCCAAGAGAACAAACTTTTCAGCTGAAGAGACATATCTTAAAGTTCGGAGATTGCATATTTTGTGTTTTTCCTCCCACAGGCTCGGACTTTTATGTTGTCTCAACTTTTATTAAGTTGGGGAGGAATGTAGTGTCCTGCTGGACACGTTCTAGTTGTTGTGCCATGTAAACCTACACTGTACACCCACCCACCACTGATGTCACGAGTCACGTGACGCAGTTAATAAATAGGGCGGAGCGCACGTGCTCTTGGCCAGTTACTATACGATAAAACTGGATCTGCTGGAGCAGGCAAATGCTTGCGAGACATAGCACGGTCCACGAGACCCCTGAACCCTGCTTGGCCCAAGTTCCTAAAAATATGCCGAAGAGGGCTTCACTGCATGGAAAAACAGGCTCTTCTCCTGACTGATCCTGGTAAAGGACGTCACTTAGACAACTCCAACACCGCCACCACTCTTCTCAACATATCCGCAAGGAAGAAACTTCCCTCAGTAGCAAGGCTAGGTGGGGAAAGAAGCCCCAAGGCTGGAGAGAATTCTCTAGCCCACTATCCTCACCAAGAGAAGATATCCAACTCTCCTCCACCTGAGATGGAATAATCTCAGAGAAGGGCTGAAAAAGCCCAGGCCTCCCTGCATCCCCCATTACAAGGTGACCCTCAAAAGTCTCACCTTGAGGAGGAAGTAAAAATACTACATTCCTCCCAGTGTGCTCCACTGACTCCGCACCCGACGCTGATCGACGTCGAGAAGGTGCCGCTTCAAAATCGATAGGAGAAACTTCAATCGGCACCACTGACATCAATGTCGGAGTCGGCTAATCGAAAATGGACGTGGAAGAGGGAGTTCCTTAAGTGCTGTTCAACAGCTCCGTAGCGGAGTCGGCCGACACTGACCTAAAAAATCAAATGGCCCGATCAGTACCAAGGACAAACCCACCAGTGTGGCACTACTCACCTCCTTGGGGCCCATGGGCGCTCCAGCGGA